>NC_026003.2:100309491-100444204 GCF_000442705.2 Elaeis guineensis
ACTGAGTATAATAGTCACTAGGTGTGGATACCTCATTATTACTATCAGCTTCGGGTATCTTCTTCAATTCCTCAAACTAGAATATTCTCAACTGATCGAACTGGTCTTTAAGTTCTAGACCATTCTGGATTCTAGGATCAACCTCGAGTTGGCTTGCTAATCTACTCTCTTCTAGTTCACTAACTACTGTAGATGATTGGCTTAATTGTTTTAATAATTGGTCAGTCGTTTGCATGAAATTATTGAGAGTATTCTTAATATCTGAGGTTGATTGGGCCAAGACTTCTAAACTCTTTTCTAATGTACTAACTCTTTCCTCAGGATCTAAATCTAGTTGATTGTTCAGTGCTTGATTAGACCTTAGGTAGGGCTGATCAAAAATATGGGCTCCTAATATTGCATCTTGTGACCATGTAAAATTAGGATGATTTTTCCACCCTAGGTTATAGGTTGGTGCATAAAGTTCATTCATGTATCTTTCATTGAATGCACTTTCCTGTGTGAACCCGTTTTGAGTTGGACTCAAGTAAAGATACTCCTCCACAACATAATCTAGTGCATCGCATCTAGTGCACATAGGTGCTAGCACATGATTAAATTGGATATGTCTTTCGAATTCTAAGGCTTCAATTCTACTGGTCAAAGTTGTAATTCTAGTGTCTTCAAACTCTCTTGTATAAATATATGCATCTTCAATTCCAGTGAATGTAGGATGCATGTCAATCGTTCGAGGGCCAATTGTAAAATTATTAGCTGAGGATCTAATTCTAGATGGTTGGATAGAGCTAATTGGATAACACAGGTCCTATAGGATTTTAGATTATCTAATAGAATCTATTTTTTTCTCAATGATCTTATAGACTTGCAGGCATTAGATTGTGTCTGGCAATCGTCGTTTTGTCCTAGTAGAAATTTTTTTTTTTTTAATTTTTTTATATATGTGAGAGAAAGAGAGAAGAAGAAAAAGAGTTTTGAAAATGAGATTCCTAAGGAGTTCTAGACCTATAGACGATAGATGAGAGTGTTTTAGTTAGATTTTACTTTTAAAAGCAAGCAAGTTTTCAAACTAATTAAAATTCTACTTAGGGTTAGTCTAATTCTAGACAGCTCCTAACTGCCAAAGTTATCTTCGAGCACTTCAAGTTCGAAATTGACTAATCAAATCATCAGGTAAGTGTAAGATTGGTGGGAGACTCTCCATACTTTCATAACGGACCTAATCAGGTAACCACCTTTGTTTGGAACGTAGTTCCTGAACTACTTTCCTAGACACCGACAGGCTAACCAACTTGAACCCGGTCCAACTCTTGAATTTTCTTGTCTTAATGAGCTCGGATGTTCCTAGGGTTGGTATCTAATCAATTTTATTTTAGGATTAGATTATTTAGGTGCAAGAAAATGATTTATGGGCTAAGGGTGATCAGATCTCCATCTTATCTGATTAATGGGTGATGTCCTTAGGATATATTTTGAAAATACAATGCAAAGAAAGAAAGATGACCCAGTAAAGTGGAAGATTTTTAAAGTTTAGGTATTTCTTTATATTAGTTAAATCTTATATAATTAGTATTTTTTTATTTATATTAATCTAATTATAGAAACCAAAGTAAATGCTAAGTTTTGAATACATCAGTGAGTTGTGAAAGAAATAAAGAGATTCAACTAAAAAAAATTAAATCAGCTAATGAGAAAAGAAAAAAAAACGTATGTAATCTAAATATAATGTGAGAAATCTAATATATATTAAAGATAAAAAATTAATTAAGTAAATAAAGTAGTAATTAAATAAAAAATCTAAGAATTAAAGATAATATATTTTTTTTAATACAAATCAAAATCTATCTTAGGACAACCATACAATGTAACTTTCTATTACGTCAAGACAACCTTATGTCAGGACAGATTTTAATTTAACTAAAATAATTAAAAGAAAAAAAAAGAATTACTAAAACTAAAACTAAAAGTACGAAGAATAAAAATCTGAAACATAATTTAAACATGTCAATTCTCTGACAACGACGCCAAAAACTTGATGTGTCTTAAATTTATCGCAAGTGCATGGTGTGCAATGTAACACGTCCGACGAGCACAGGTCGATTCTATGAAGAATTGAATTTTAGTATATTCAAATACTTGCTCAGACCAGCTTTAAAGAAAAAAAAGGAGAGATTGTTTGTTGGATTACTAACTATCAAAATAGTAAATTAATTAATTATAAAAATAAATAATCTAAAAAATTTAGGACTTTTGAATCTACTAGACCAATGACTTAGAGAGCCTTCCTATGGTTTCTCTTATAATATCCCTTGATTAAGGTGTAAAATATGAACAAACATAGATCATGAAGATATTTAACTCAACTATGATCCGTCCAGTATTATGCTTTCACTCTAATTAAAAGACTTCTCCTTTCTCCTTCTTCTCTTGTGTTGCCTAAGTATGGGCTATGAAAGGGGTCAAAACCAACTATAGCCCATCAAAATTTTCATAAGGAAAGAGAAGAAAGGATTTAGAAATTTATGAACCTTCTACCAAACATCCCCTCTTGCATCGAATCAAGCATGGACTACGAAAGGATTCTGATCCAACGATAGCCTATTAAGTCTCTTGACAAGAGAGATGAAGGGAAAAAGATTTTAAAAATTAAAAGTTCGAAAAGAAAAATTCAAAGGAGAAGGCTTCTATTCATGATCTAGCTTCATCGCAAATCTCAGAGGGATTGTTTAGCCAGACATAGTTGATTTGAAGCCCAAAAAAGTAAAATAAAATCTAATTCTACTTGCTGAGATTTAACTTACGAAAATTAAAAATTACAGAATTAAAAATACAGAAATTTAAACTACTCTATTGTAAAAATTAAAATTATAGAAATTAAATAAAAAAAAATAATTTATTATTGAATAAAAATTTTAATATAAAAATTTTTAACTCTTAAGCCATTAACGAGGTTGACTCTCCTTCTCGTGTGTTGGAAAGATGGAAGAAAGTAGAAATAAGGTGGCTAAAAAGATTTAAAAGGTAGGTATGCTTGTCTGTCATACATCTCCTATAAGAATTATGGTGTGTAGAGAAATATTTTAAAGTAGAGGTATTGAGCTTTATTTATAGATGCAGGTAAGTAAAAAATTTTTATTTTTTTAGATGTTGGGCTAAAAAAAGTACTTTCTTTTTATATTTATATATATTTTATATATATATATATTGGGTTCTGTTGCACGTCCCCGCCGCTCATCCACGTCCGCTCCACATCTTGATCGCTCGTAGGCCTCGCGTGTTCAACGCGCATTCACATTCGTGTGCGCCATCCAACTTGAACTCAGCCATGCGTCCTTGCATGCGTTCGTGCTGCACTTAGCATCCCGATGCTTTCACGTTCCTGCACAAAATCACTTGATCTCAGCTGTGCACCCCATCCAATCCAGTGAATGGCCCTTCAAATCCCATCTAATTTTTTATGGTCCCACTCCATATGCCGCTAAACACCATCCTGTGAAACAAATAAAGAAGGTTTTTCCCACATTTGAACCGAGCCCACATCTCTATTTTGAGTCCCCTTCGCGTCTCAGGGGTCAGCGCCCCAGTGCTTGCCAAAAGCCCACTTAAAATGCCATGGACCACGTTAACTCCCTTGTATGTGGACTGCTCTCTTCTTTTTTAAAAAATAAAAATTATTGCCTTTAAACCAGCACAAGACTGCCGTACAGAAGACCCCTGGGCCGGTGCTCCTTTCCTTCCTTTGGGCCGCATTTGGGTTTGATAGAGTTTCTCTTAAGATTAATTTTAGCTTGATTATTTGCTAGATTTTGGGCTTGATCTTGAATTTGAATTTAATTACTTGATTCATCCGGATCTGAGCCAAATTGAGTCCAGTTTAATTGTATACATCCAATCATCTATTTATCTGTAAAATAGGATAAGAAGCATCAAATTCTAACTAATATAATTTAAATAATATAAAATTTAATACTTCTAGCATCCTATTTCATATATTTATCACACCCCCCAATTTATTCATTGCTAGTCCCTTAACAATGTTATATATATATATATATATATATATAATATTTGATTGAGATCATCCTTTACAAAAGTAAATCTAGGATTGAAAGTCAAAGAGTTTAAAAGTATCACTAACTAAATATATATATATATATATATATATATATATATATATATATATATATATATATATATATATATATATATATATATATATATATATATATATATTGATAATATTTGATTGAGATCATCCTTTACAAAAGTAAATGTAGGATTGAAAGTCAAAGAGTTTAGAAGTATTACTAACTAAATATTGAGTTTTAGAAGCAAAATTCATAATTAGTACAATCAGAAACTTCCTTAGAATACATCAAAAGATCTACAGCACTTATGTTTGTGACGACCAACTTAGTATTTGAGTGTTGGCTTATAAAAGATAAATATATCTTCTTTTATCATCTTATTTTGATAATTTTTTTATACACCCCCAAATAAAGTTCATGAACTTAAGGTAGCTTTCACACTGCCTTCTTTTTCTCTCTCTTTCTCTTTTCTTTCTTTTTTCTTTTTTTTTAGTGCCGAGCATCCTGGCCTTTTCTTTACCATTTGATGCGAACCTCCACATTTGATTTAGGTGTAGAGATCTGGTTACTAAGCTTAGGGCAATCCATATATATTCTGTGTTTTACACTTTTATTTTAGACAGGTAGCTCCTTTTCTCAAATTCAAATTTTTAATTAGAATGTATATCAATCACCAATTTTAAGTGATAATTGAATCCTCAGTTGGCTTCACAATCAGTACCTATTTTGTCTTGTCAGTGTGCATGTATAATTAGAAGTGCTAATAGCCTTTAAATGATCTAAGTAAGTTGCTAAAAGTCTGCCCAACTAATATATTTCTTAACTCACTATAATCATTAGCAAATACTTTCTAACTCTTATTATTCTTTTTCTAGTCTATTTTGCTCAAAATTCTATTTTTTGACACAGTTTATTCAAAGTTTTTTTTAAAAAAAGATTTTTTTAAAATTTTTTAATTTCAAAGATTTTTATGCGATATATTTTTCAAATTTTTTTCAAAAATATTTTTAGAAGATTTTTTCTACCCCCAACTTAAATATCATTATCTCTGATGAAGGAAGAAAGAAAATACAATGCAAGAAAGAAAAAGAAAGATGTCATCTGGTGAATATGTGTTCTTTTTTTGAAGGTGATTTAGTATGATGTTGGCTTGAAAGTCTGAAGCCCGAAAATTGGTATCTTTATTTATTCAATAGAAAAGATATTAGTTTAAAGAAATTGAATAGCCTCCCAAAAGTACTAAGTTTAATGTCTTCAGCCAGACGTCTCAAAATATTTATCCTACTCCTTTCCGAATTTTAACATGGGTCTGTAATTTCCTATGTGATTCGGGATCTTCATCATAGTATTTCCTATGTGGGATCATGGTGTGACTCATCCCCTTGACAACTAACAATTCTTTCTCGATAATTAGATCGAGGTCTGACTTAAGTACTAGTCGAGGTTCTAAGGGATTTAGATCTATGTACTCAAGGTGTTGAGGGAGTGTTTCTGGATCTTCTATTATTGTCTCTTTCTTTTTAGGCAAAGATTCAACCAGTGTCATGAGGGATTCTAGTCTTGGCTGAGTATAATGGTCACTAGATGTGGATACCTCATTATTACTATCAGCTTCGGGTATCTCCTTCAGTTTTTCATACTAGAATGTTCTCAACTAATCGAACTGGTCTTTAAGTTCTAGACCATTCTGGGTTCCAGGGTCAACCTCGAGTTGGCTTGCTAATCTACCCTCTTCTAGTTCACTGACTACTGTAGATGATTGACTTAATTGTTTTAATAACGGATCAGTGGTTTACATAAAATTATTGAGAGTATTTTTAATATCTGAGGTTGATTATACCAAGACTTCTAAATTCTTTTCTAATATGCTGACTCCTTCCTCAGGATCTAAATCTAGTTGATTGTTCTATACTTGATTGAACCTTAGGTAGGGCTAATCAAAAATATGGGCTCCTAATGTTGCATCTTGTGACCATGTAAAATTAATATTATTTTTCCACTCTGGGTTATAGGTTGGTGCATAAGGTTCATTCATGTATCTTTCATTAAATGCACTTTCCTGTGTGAACCCGTTTTGAGTTGGACTCATCAAGTAAGAACACTCCTTCACAACATGATCTGGTGCATTGCATGTAGTGCACTTGGGTGCTAGCACATAGTTAAATTGGATATGTCTTTCGAATTCCAAGGCTTCAATTCTATTGGTCAAAGTTTCAATTCTAGTATCTTCAAACTCCCTTGTATAAATGTATGCATCTTCAATTCTAGTGAATTGGATACATGTCAATCGTTCGAGGGCTAATTGTAAAGTTGTTAGCTGAGGATCTAATTCTAGATGATTGGATAGAGCTAATCGAATAACATAGATCCTATAAAGTTTTAGATTGTCTAATAGAATCTATTTTTTTTTCATTGACCTTATAGGCTTGTAGACTTTAGATTGTGCCTGGCAATCGTCGTTTTATCCTAGTAAATTTTTTTTAAAAAAAATTTAATTTTTTTATATATGTGAGAGAAAGAGAGAAGAAGAAGAAGAGTTTTAAAAATAAGATTCCTAAGGAGTCCTAGACCTATAGACGATAGATGAGAGTGTTTTAGTTAGATTTTACTTTTAAAAGCAAACAAGTTTTCCAACTAATTAAAATTCTACTTAGGGTTAATCTAATTCTAGATAGCTCCTAATTGTCAAAGCTGCCTTCAAGCACTCTAAGTTTGAAATTGACTAATCGAATTAGTCATATAAATGTAAGATTGGTGGGAGGCTCCCTATACTTTCATAACGGACCTAATTAGATAATCACTTTTTTTTGGAAAGTAGTTTTTGAACCACTTTTCTAGACACCGACGGGCTAATCAATTTGAACCCAATCCAATTTTTGAGTTTTCTTATCCTAATGAGCTCGGATGTCTCTAGGACTGGCGTCTAATCAATTTTATTTAAGGGTTAGATTATGTAGATGTAAGAAAATGATTTGTGGGCTAAAGGTGATCAAATTCCTATCTTATCTGATTAATGGGTGATGCTCTTAAGATATATGATGAAAATGCAATGCAAAGAAAGAAAGATGACCAAATAAAAGTTTAGGTATTTCTTTATTTTAGTTAAATCTAATGTGATTAGTGTTATTTTTTTTATTTATATTAATCTAATTATAGAAACCAAAGTAAATGCTACGTTTTGAATACCTCAAAGAGTTGTGAAAGAAATGAAGAGATCCAACTAAAAAATTTAAATCAACTAATAAAAAAAAAACTTATGCAATCTAAATATAATGTGAGAAATCTAATCTATATTAAAAGCAAAAAATCAACTAAGCAAATAAAGCAGCAATTAAAGAAGAAATTTAAGAATTAAAGGTAACGATTTTTTTTTAATGCAAATCAAAATTTATCTTAAGACAACCATACAACGTAACTTCCTATTGCGTCTGGGCAACTTTATGTCTGGGCAGATTTTGATTTGACTAAAATAACTAAAAAAAAAGACAGAAAGGAATTACTAAAACTAAAACTAAAAGTACGAAGAATAAAATTCTGAAATACAATTTAAACATGTCAATTCTTTGACAACGGTATCAAAAACTTGATGTGTCTTAAATTTATTGCAAGCACATGGTGTACAATATAGCACGTCTGACGAGTACAGATCGATCTCATGAAAAATTAGGTTTTAAATTGTATTCAAATACTTGCTCAAGCGAGCTTTAAAGAAAAAAAGTAAAGATTGTTTGTTGGATTACTAACTATTAAAGCAGTAAATTAATTAATTATAAAATAAATAATTTAAAAAATCTAGAGCTTTTGAATCTACTAGACCAATGACTTAGAGAGCCTTCCTATGATTTATCTTATAATATCTCTTAATTAAGGTATAAAATATGAATAAACATAGATCATGAAGAGATTTAACTTAACTATGATCCATCAAGTATTTCGCTTTCACCCTAATTAAAAGACTTTTCCTTTCTCCTTTTTCTCTTGTGTTGCCAAGTATGGGCTATGAAGGGGCTCAAACCCAACTATGGCCCATCAGAGTTTCCATAAGGAAAGAGAAGAAAGGATTTAGAAATTTGTGAACCTTCTACCAAATATCTCCTCTTGCACCGAATCAAGCATAGACTACGAAAGAATTCTGACCGAACGATAGCCCATTAAGTCTCTTAGTAAGAGAGATGAAGGGAGAAGGACTCCAAAAATTAAAAGCTCGAAAAGAGAAATTCAAAGGAGAAGACTTCTATTCATGGCTAGCTTCATCACAAACCCCAGAGGGATTGCTTAGCCAGACATAGTTGATTTGAAGCCTAAAAAAATAAAATAAAATCTAATTCTACTTGCTGGAATTTAACTTGCAAAAATTAAAAATTACATAATTAAAAGATGCAGAAATTTAAACTACTCTATTATAAAAATTAAAATTATAAAAATTAAATAAAAAAAATTAATTTATTACTGAATAAAATTTTTGATATAAAAATTTTTAACTCGTAAGCTATTAACGAGACTTAGAGTTGGAACAGAAAATAAACTCTTCATAGAACCTGGCTTCTCTTCCTCTTTTAGCTTGGGGCCAACTTCTCTCTAGCTGACTCTCTTTCTCATATATTGGAAGGATAGAAGAAAGTAAAAATAAGATAATTAAAAATATTTAAAAGATGGATATACATGTCTGTCACACAGACCTTCCATAAAAATTATAGTATGGAGAGAGATATCTCAAAATAGAGATATTGAGCTTTATTTATAGGTGTAGATAAAGAAGAAATTTTTATTTTTTTAGATGTAAAACTAAAAGAAGTGCTTTGTTTTTTTTTATTTTACATACATATATATATATATATATATATATTGGTTCTGTTGCACGTCCCCGCCGCGTATCCACGTCCGCTCCGCATCTTGATCCCTCGTAGGTCTCGCGTGTTCAATGCGCATCCAGCCGCGCGTTCACATTCGTGTGCGTCATCCAATTTGAACTCAGCCACGCATCCTTGCATGTGTTTGTGCTACACTTAGCATCCCGATGCTTTCACGTTCGTGCACAAAACCACTTGCTCTCAGCTGTATACCCCATCCAGTAGGTGGCCCTTCAAATCCCATTTAATTTTTTTATGGACCCACTCCATGTGCCACCATGCCGCTAAACACCATCCTGTGAAACAAATTAAAAAAAAAAAAAAAAAAAAAAAGCTTTTTCCCACATTTGAACCAAGCCCACATCTCTATTTTATCCCAGGCGAACCAAGCCCACATCTCTATTTTGAATCCCCTTCGTGTCTCAGGCGTTAGCGCCCCAGTGCATGCTAAAAGCCCACTTAAAATGCCATGGACCACGTCAACTCCCGTTTTATGTGGACTGCTCTCTTCTTTTTTTAAAAAATAAAAATTATTGCCTTTAAACCAGCGCAAGCCTGCCGTAAAGAAAACCCCCGGGCCGGTGCTCCTTTCCTTCCTTTGGGCCGCATTTGGGTTTGATAGAGCTTCTCTTAAGATTAATTTTAACTTGATTATTTGCTAGATTATGGCTTGATCTTGAATTTGAATTTAATTACTTGATTCATCCGGATCTAAGCCCAACTGAGTCCAGTTTGATTATATACATCCAATCACCCATTTATCTGCAAAATAGAATAAGAGGCATCAAATTTAAACTAATATAATTTAAATAATATAAAATTTAATACTTCTAGCATCCTATTTCATATATTTATCATCTGAGATTGCTGTCATATCCGCCAAACACCCGACCTCTACTGATATCCACATAGAGATATTTCGATCAGAACTTCGAAACCTCTAGGGTGCTAGCTCCCTTACAGGCTTCATTGTTGGGCTTGGATTAGGGTCCTTATCCTTGTATTACTTGAAGCAGCCCTGTATGGGATCATAGAGATTGATCCTAACCACTAAGAAAAATAAAAAACTCCTTAATTTTCTTTCTCACTTTTTAAGACCTCTCTCTAGATCTGATCTAGAAGGAGTGGGGCATAGAAGATAGAATAAAGAAGTAGCTGGCATGGAGAAGGAAGTGGGCAGTAAGAATGTTAGCACATAAAATAAGGATTACAAACCTCACACCAAAACACCCTCCTTAAATAATTGTATCACACAAAATTTGCTGGTTTCTATGCCAAAATCAGATAGGTATCAGTTAGATTAGTTGGGCTTTATCTCTTATCTACATAAGAGTCCTAACTAATCAAGAAACTATGTAACAACCTCTCTACAATCCTTTTACGCATGCGTCAAGAAAAATAACGAGAATAATCACCGCTCCATCCTCTTTCTGGTCAACCACTTGGAGAGAGAAGGCCAGAGACCTGGGCTCTAAGGGCCAGGGTCAATTAGGTTCAAACTAGGTTCAAATCGAATCTAAATTGAGTTCGAATCGAATTAAATTCGAAAGGCTGTCAAATTTGATTCAATCAGAATTGAAATCCAAATCTGATTTAGATAATTAAATCCAATTAGCATTAAATTAAATTAAATTAAATTTAATTAAATATAATTTAAATTAATTAGGACTTGATCCATAATTTAATCAGTTTCAATTAAATTATAATATTTACAATTAAGTCCCTGTGCTAACAATTAGTAATTACTAAATCTGTAATACTTACAAATTAATAATTTTCAAATTTAAACCATCAATCAAATTGGTAATTTGAATTTGATTCAAGCTATTGATTAGGTCAAACTTCTTTTATGTATGACTCCTTAGGTTCTATTCTGTCCAATAGTAAGACATACCATGATCTCCATCACAGTATCATCGAAACTCCTTTCAATGGATCAGAATAATTCTAGCGATCAATCCAATAAAGATTGCTGCTCCGAGAATAATTCTAGTAAATTCTCACAATCCATCAATGACACCTAGCAACATGTAGTGGCAATTCAGCAGAATAGAAAAATCTGAATCTTTAGATGTAATTACCGTGTGATTCAGTTCTTTTATCGTGAGTCCCGACTCAACGGAGATCATGGAGAACTCGTCAAATACCATCATCAGTCATATACCAGATTGGCTCGACTCGAATTCATCTGTGAATTCTGTACATTTGCTTTGATCGAAGACCTCCTGAACTCAGTCTTGCTAATCATATAGAATTTTTTCTTTTCTACCAAAGTCGATAGATTCCATTTAGGTGCATCCTACTCTAACAGCGAATCTGAACCTATTGTAGCCAACATACATAGTAAAGATCTGAATAGCTAGGGACCAAGAAAATATGCAGTCAAACTTAATAGCCTCACTGCGAATAGCCAATAACACTGCAGGTCAAAGGACCACTCACATCACTGTAGCATCGAGAAGATTACTGACGAATGAGTAGATATCCAAGTGGTTTCTCATATTGGTCATGCTCAGAGCAAGTTGTTCTCTAACAATCACCTGCACTCTCACCCCAACATTACTACATTATAGACTCGAGACTCATCTATCCATAAGGGAGGTGATCTGTGTACCGATCTTAAATGGATTGGTCAGTATCTTCTATGATGATCTTACGATCGGAAGTATTTAAAAACTAACTACTAATAATATATGTCTCAAATTATCAACACCTTGAGAATATATAATATCATCTTTGTTAATTATAAGAATAAATCAAGAACACATAAACATGATTGGAAATGAAAATATTCTTTTATTAATAACAAAATTTTATAAGTATAAGAAAAAATCTTGAAAAAATAAATGTGTCAGCCAACAATAAATTTCTAAAGCACACATCTAACAGTTTTCCTCTCTTAAAAACTTAAAAGAAAAAACCTAAGCCCTAACCCATTCCAGCCACCATGATGTTCAGATTTCCGACGATGACGACGACCGGGTCTTCGATGATGATGACGATCTTCTGGAGCTCGAGCTTGGTAGCTGGTTGGTGCCAGCGACGTCGGCAAAGCTGATGCCAGGATCTCTTCAAATTTAGATTTGGAGAGGCCAATTTTCATGGCACCGTCGAGTCCCCTGGGGCTACCTCCAAGGCCCCCTTAGGCATGGCGAAAAAGGAAAAAGAGGCCGGCGAAGATGAGAAAAGGGAAAAGGAGGTTGCCAATGAAAACGAAGAGACTGTTGTTGCTGTCACCCTTAGAGATGGAGATGTCAATGCCGTTCATGGTGAGGATATCGATGAGGTCAGGGTGGTTCGGGACGATGACAGTGTAGTAGCAGATGGTGGTGAGTTGGAGGGCACTATGGTCCTTGGTGAGGCAGACGCACTCCACCTTGTCTTCTTGACAGGAGTCCTCGGGGAGGTCTGGGGATGGCTGGGGCTTGGGTCAATAGGGACCAGGAGAAAGAGAAATTATAGTATGCACCAAGTCCAAGTGAACCAGAGCATATGCACGGTGGATAGCACGCAATCGGGAATTGGTGGAAGACAAGGGGTAGCATGGTGTGTTATCCACCATAGGATTTGACGTGGTCCCATTGCAAATGGTGCATGCAATATGGAGCCTGATAGAGGGGACTCGACTACACTCTTGTGGGCTAGACTTCGGGCTCGGACATGAGCAAGGCCTAGGTCAGGCCAAAAGTATATCCGAACTCGATCCGAAAGACATATGGACTCTATAATTAGATCCAAGCCTGATTTGAACTATTTCGGATCTAGTCCGAAATCTAACCTCAAGTCGGGTCAGTCCCTGCCCTAATCTTAATTATTATTATTATGATGCATGTTTTTTTCTCCCACTTCATTGTTAGCATTTTATTGGCATTTGGGATCAACAAATGGTCCGCAGCACTTTGGCACATTGACTCTGTACAGTGTTCCTACGCATCCCATAGTCACTGACCTTCTGCCAGATGGACTGCTGGAGCCTTGGTCAATACAGTGCTGGAGCCTTGATACTTTGATAACCAAGTGAGCTAGGCCCAAAGCCACATGTCTGGTGAGCTTGCAGCAGCCCAAGTTCAAGGTAAATAGCAATAAGGTTCATTGAAAACAATTTTTTGATATTTGGATATATTGATGCTAATAAATTACAATATCACGAGGATTGAGCATAACTTTAACTTGAAAACCAATTTAAAATTATTTTTCTTTTAAAAGGAGGGAGACCAATGTGCATTATAAATATTTAGATTAGATTTTTGAGGATGTGCCATCTTAGAATCGAATCAGAAGCTAGGGTGCTGGTAGAAGGGTGTGACAACTAGCACAAACCTCATATAATCTAACTCAAAATTATGATATGTATACATACATGTGGGTGTCTAGAGAGAGAGAGAGAGGAGAGACTAGAATGCTTCTAAGGTTATTTGATTCTAAATGCTTCATAGTGGAAATTAATGGAGGGTCTTGAAAAATGAAAATTAACACCATTGATCATGATCTAAGATGCATAAAATGTTTAAAAATTAAAAAAATATATTTATTTTAGAGCTCTTTTATCTATACATCTAGCTAGCAAAGATGAACAGTAGCAATATAATTAGTACTCAAAATATAACATAAATAATTCAATTTATAATTCCAAATCATTGATCTTGAGCTAAATATTTTAGAACATGCACAGATTAAATTTCAGCTAATTTTGATGTTTTAAAATTATAGAACAAATTGAAACATGTGATCATACTACTGACATTATCAATCTTGTCTTCATTTAATGCATGAGTAAAAGACCTAAAAAATTCATGACATTTTAATTGTATTTGATGTTGTAGATCATGACCCAGGATGATGATTTTCATTTTGAGAGGTTCTTCATTGATTTTCAGTGGAACCTTTTGGAGCCAAATGCTTTTAGAAGCATTCTACCAATGATAATCAATACAAAGTCAATATATAAATCGAGATTTTTGAATTTATGTATGTGTAAATATTTGGCCATTCACATAATAATTCAAATAAGGTTGGTCCTAATAGGATGACCAGTAATATGGAACTAATGATTCAAGTTGTTAAATATGATCTATTATTTTTAAACTGCTTGTTATAAAAAATTTATATAATTTGGAGATCTTGATTTATGTTTCCAATGGTTAAAAAAATATGTTATTTGTGCTTTTTAAACTATTACTTTTTACCACTGGATGCATAGGTGATGCATAGATTGGGTGTTTCGTTGGGATCTCCTGGCAAGAGGATAGGAAATAGATCTATGGCTGGGCTTGGACAAATATGCAAGCTTGCCACCCATGTCCGAATTGGAAAAGGATGGATGGCAATAGATCCTATTGCTATGACCTTTGAGGACTTCTACTACTAAATGATACCTTCACAGGGAAAGGAGCAGTGACTAGGAGTTCCGAGCTAAAAACTACAAACTAGGAACTAAAAGATAAAAGAGACTGATCATTGATTTCGCGGAGGCCTCTTCTTAGAGTTATAATTTAACATTTATACAAATTTTCATGAGCATTGGACAACAACTATCCATCCTTAGTGTTGATACTTGTTTCTTTCGCTTGCTATCCTTCTTCTCACTTCCTCTTGGTGGCTGCAATAATCGATTTTATCCACATCTCCACTTTCCACATCTTAATCTTTCAGTAATCATTTCTACCTTTCATGCTTTTAAGGTTTCATCCTATGTTAAGCCGATGTCTTAGCATATAGCATAATTGACCTTATTAAGATAGCTTCCTTGAGGCTATATTCTCAATGGATTTGCACTTGTGACCTCTCCGAAGCTCAACTTGTCTCCTCAAGTAACCAATTAGCCTGATTCAACTGACTTCTTCTAGGTGTAGCTCAATTTGTCTTGCGTGGTATCACATGATAGTCCAATCTACCTACTATCATCATTTGATCTCTGGATCTAACCACATGCCACCATTCTAGTCGATCCACATGTTCTCAAAAAAAATGATGCGCACAGTGTTACTCAATTTGTGGCATTGCCATATGGCCATTTTTCAACTAGTTTTTAGGCTTCCACTACAAGCAAGAATGTGATGTAAACACCAAAAATTTCCAAATTACTTAATTTTTTTATAGTAAGTAATTTAAAGACAGTAGAAACTCTGAGATTGACCTCATTTAGTGTGTGTATATATGCATATATATATATATATATATATGAGATCCTAAATTTGAGATTTTTTACGTCAAAAATATCCTTTTAAACAATATTATTCGTGCTTGGATGGTGGTAGGTAAACTCAAATGTCTCATATCGCGTCGCATGGTAGGTAAAATAAATTTCTTTGTTAGGCGTTCCTTGACTTCCATTGGTGTTTGCATTTTTTTTTTTTGGCAAAGCTTGAGTCGATGCTTTTTGATGGAATCATCACAGCCATTTTAAGAAAACAAAAAAAGACTGCGCTTCCAATCCTCTCGTCATAAAATAAAATAAAATCTATGTTACACCAGTTGGAGTGGTCCGAAAGTTTCCGTCGCAATAGTTGGAAACTGAACTGACAAGATTTCAGAGAAAAGTCTCTCAACCCATTTGAAAGTTAGTTTGGCAAGTTATATTCGTCTTTTAACTCCTGTTCAATGATACGGCCGATAGTTCTCACTTTTCTGTCTCGTGCTTTATGCATCTTTGTCCTTACACCAAACAAAATGATAACATTTCCCGACCTCAAATTTCTTTAAGTTTTTTTTTGATAGGTTCCTTTACAAGGTTAACCAATTAAAAATAGAAGGAGCCATAAGATCCAGGTAAAGCTTGTGAACATCCCCACATGCTGCTTTCTATACTTATAGTTTAATGTAAGATTGATCGTGGAGAATCTTTGGTAGATTTTGCATGTAAAATGGATGATGAGATAAGTCCAATGTCGCTTGAGCATTTGGTTCCATCAAGCACCGGCTGTATTATTGCGTTTCGAGACGCATGGTATGCATGGGAAAGCAAATGTTTGACTCAAAATTCTATATAAATGACGGTTGGCAAGCCCAGATGACTGCTTCCTTGAGAATGCCTCTCAAGTCGTCTGAAGGTGTGCCACTTCATTCACGTTTTGCTCGCTTGGGGGACCCCATCTTTCTACGATGTCGTCATTCCATCTTAATGGTGATGGCCTTCAAGGGAGGACATATGCCACAATGTAAGGTGCAATCGTGACGTACGTTTTTGACATAACAGCGCATTTCTAGGACAGGTGGTAAGTATGTGCATAATGAAAAAAAAAAAAAAAAAAGATTGGCCAGTTGTTTTTAAAATCAACAAGCTACATGAAAAGTTATTGATAGTTACGATATATTAATATAAATAAATAAAATTATATTTTGAATACATCCTTCGATAACCAATTCAATTGATTAATTTTTATTTTTATTTTTATCTTAATTATTTATCTTAAAAATAAGTATAATATATTTTTTTACCATAATCCAGCACTACATCCTTATCATAGCTCCGCATAACATTCCTACCATAGTTCAATACTACATCTTGTCTAGCATAGCTTAGATGGACTGCATCTTCATCTATTTTCGTTTTCTTTGAATAATAGTATGATAATGACAAAAATTTTTAAAAATCAAAATATTTGGATTCATACTATTCTTCACTCTCTATTCGATTGATATTTTCTAACTAGCCCAACATAGATGGCATGCACGCACAAAAATTCAAACTTTGACTAGTCAAGCTTGACGGGCCACCTTTAATCTTGATTAATCGAGCTCCCCAGTGATTTCCAGTTTTTTGACTTGTCTTAAATATGATGGAAGAAGGGCACCAACAAGCATCATTCTAATCGATCTGCATGTTCTTAAAAACATGATGTGAATGGTGTAAATTGATTTCTGGCATCACCATGAAGCCATCTTCCAACCATCCTTTAGACTTCCACCACTGGTTAAAATAAGGTATAAACATTAAGGATCTCCAAATTACTTCATAATAACTAATTTACAAATAAAGACCAACCTTATTTTCTATGTATGTTTACACATGTTTATGCATATACATACATGCATGCATATATACATATGCATATGCATGCACCTATATACACATAAATATCTACTTATATACATACATATGTGCATATATACATATGTATAGATGTATGTATGTATCTGTATGTCTGTATGTATATATATATACATATACATATACATACATACATATATATATGTATGTATGTATATATACATATAGATACCACTACAACAGAAAGGAGTATTTGCGATGCAAAAAAAAACATCGCAGATACTAAATTTTCATCGTAAATATTTATTTACATGAAAATTTCATCGCTAATACTACGTCGCTAAAAATACAGTCGCAAATAATATTTTATGATGGAAACAAAATTTTCATCGATAATAATCACTTTTTGGTGATGAACTATTTGCACTGTAATTTTTTTTTTTTTAAATTATTTGTGATGAAATAATTTCATCACAAATAATTTATTTTTTCATCGTAAATAAGATTATTTATGATGAAAATTTTTATCATCAATAATTTAATACATAAATTTAATATTTTTAAAAATAAAATAAATTATATTTTTATGATGAAAAATTTCATCGTAAATAGTTCTATCATCAAAAAAAATTATTTACAAAGATAATATTCCATCGCAAATAATTTTAAAAAAATTTAAATTTTAAAATATAAATTATCATGGTAAATAATTTTATTTATGATGCATATTTTATCACAAATAATTCTATCGGTAATTAAAATATAATATTTTTTAAAAAATATTTTATAAATATATATATTTTTAATTTATACTTTTAATATTTTATATTTATAATCTATAAAATAAAAATAAAAATTTACATAATAAATCTATAAATAATTTTATTATATTAAAATATAATTATAAAAAATAAATTTAATAATTATAAGAGATCTAAAATAAAAATATAAAAATAAGTCGCTGGTCATCAAGCATCAGCATCTGGAGAAAGAGAATGGGTGGAGGAGCTCAGACCGGCTTACTGTAGCCTCATTAGCTCCATTATCTATTCCATCCATGCCATCCGCTCCATCATCTACCTCATCAGCTGTTGATCCTCATCAGTGAGGTGCCGATCCTCAGCAGTCTTACTCTGTATCTCCGTAAGTCAGACATCGCAGGTAGCATGAACATTAGCCTTGGACGAGCATGAGGATAGAGGAGCACTGATCTCATACCCTAGCCTCCTAATATAACAGGATCTTGTACCAAGCATTTGATCACAGATCTCATCATCTATGGATGCAGTCGAGGCTTCAGAGATAGGCTGGGATCTAATCCCTATCATACAATCCTGAAAATTAAAGTTATAGCTATTCTAAGTTTTTTTTTGATAGATTCTTTTACAAGGTTAACCAATTAAAAATAGAAGGAACCATAAGATCCAGGTAAAGCTTATGAACATCCCCACATGCTGCTTTCTATACTTATAGTTTAATGTAAGATTGATCGTGGAGAATCTTTGGTAGATTTGCATGTAAAATGGATGATGAGATAAGTCCAATGTCGCTTGAGCATTTGGTTCCATCAAGCACCGGCTGTATTATTGCGTTTCGAGACGCATGGTATGCATGGGAAAGCAAATGTTTGACTCAAAATTCTATATAAATGACGGTTGGCAAGCCCAGATGACTGCTTCCTTGAGAATGCCTCTCAAGTCGTCTGAAGGTGTGCCACTTCATTCACGTTTTGCTCGCTTGGGGGACCCCCTCTTTCTACGATGTCGTCATTCCATCTTAATGGTGATGGCCTTCAAGGGAGGACGTATGCCACAATGTAAGGTGCAATCGTGACGTACGTTTTTGACATAACAGCGCATTTCTAGGACAGGTGGTACGTATGTGCATAATGAAAAAAAAAAAAAAAAAAAAGGATTGGCCAGTTGTTTTTAAAATCAACAAGCTACATGAAAAGTTATTGATAGTTACGATATATTAATATAAATAAATAAAATTATATTTTAGATACATCCTCTGATAATCAATTCAATTGATTAATTTTTATTTTTATTTTTATCTTAATTATTTATTTTAAAAATAAATATAACATATTTTTTTATCATAATCCAGTATTACATCCTTATCATAGCTCCGCATAATATTCCTACCATAGTTCAATGCTACATCTTATCTACCATAGCTTAGATGTGCTGCATCTTCATCTATTTTTATCTCCTTTGAACAATAGTATGATAGTGGTAAAAATTTTTAAAAATCAAAATATTTGGATCCATACTACTCTTCATTCTCTATTCAATTGATATTTTCTAACTAGCCCAATAAAGATGATATAAATTCAAACTTTGACTAGTCAAACTTGCGGGCCACCTTTAATCTCGATTAGCCGAGCTCCCTAGTGATTTCCAGTTTTTTGACTTGTCTTAAATACGATGGAAGAAGGGCACCAACAACCATCATTCTAATCGATCTGCATGTTCTTAAAAACATGATATGAATGGTGTAAATTGATTTCTGGCATCACCATGAAGCCATCTTCCAACCATCCTTTAGACTTCCACCACTGGTTAAAATAAGGTATAAACATTAAGGATCTCCAAATTACTTCATAATAACTAATTTACAAATAAAGACCAACCTTATTTTCTATGTATGTTTACACATGTTTATGCATATACATACATGCATGCATATATACATATGCATATGCATGCACCTATATACACATAAATATCTACTTATATACATACATATGTGCATATATACATATGTATAGATGTATGTATGTATCTGTATGTATGTATGTATATACATATATACATATACATATACATACATACATATATATATATATATATATATATATATATATATATATATATATATATATATATATATATATATATATATATGTATGTATGTATGTATGTATACATATAGATACCACTACAATAGAAAGGAGTATTTGCGATGCAAAAAAAGCATCGCAGATACTAAATTTTCATCGTAAATATTTATTTACAACAAAAATTTCGTCGCTAATACTACGTCGCTAAAAATACAATCGCAGATAATATTTTATGATAGAAACAAAATTTTCATCGATAATAATCATTTTTTTGTGATGAACTATTTGCATCATAATTTTTTTTTTATTTTTTAAATTATTTGTGATGAAACAATTTCATCGCAAATAATTTATTTTTTCATCGTAAATAAGATTATTTATGATCAAAAATTTTATCATCAATAATTTAATATATAAATTTAATATTTTTAAAAATAAAATAAATTATATTTTTATGATGAAAAATTTCATCGTAAATAGTTCCATCGTCAAAAAAAATTATTTACGATAATAATATTCCATCACAAATAATTTAAAAAAATTAAATTTTAAAAAATAAATTATCATTGTAAATAATTTTATTTATGATGCATATTTTATCACAAATAATTCTATCAGTAATTAAAATATAATATTTTTTAAAAAATATTTTATAAATATATATATATTTAATTTATATTTTTAATATTTTATATTTATAATCTATAAAATTAAAATAAAAAAATTATATAATAAATCTATAAATAATTTTATTATATTAAAATATAATTATAAAAAATAAATTTAATAATTATAAGAGATCTAAAATAAAAATATAAAAATAAGTCGCTGGCCATCAAGCATCAGCATCTGGAGAAAGCGAATGGGTGGAGGAGCTCAGACTGGCTTACTGTAGCCTCATTAGCTCCATCATCTGCTCCATCTGTGCCATCTGCTCCATCATCTACCTCATCAGCTGTCGATCCTCATCAGTGCGGTGTCGATCCTCAGCAGTCTTTCTCTGTATCTCCGCTAGTCAGACATCGCAGATAGTATGAACATTAGCCTTGGACGAGCGTGAGGATAGAGGAGCACTGATCCCATACACTAGCCTCCTAATATAACAAGATCTTGTACCAAATATCTGATCATAGATCTCATCATCTGTGGATGCAGTCGAGCTCTCAAAGATAGGCTGGGATCTAATCCCTATCATACAATCCTAAAAATTAAAGTTATAGCTATTCTAAATTTGTACTAAAAATTAAAATATCAATAAAAAAAATAGTTGAAAAAACTTACATAAAGCTCCTGAATTCTCCACCATCCACTCTCCTGACCGTCGCTAGTAGGTCTGTTAGTAAATCTTGATCCTATCAGAAAACTCGCCACTCTCTACATCTCTCTATAATTTAAGAATAATTGATAAAAAATTTAAATAGTTAAAGAGTTAAAATATGCTAAATAAAAATTACTTACCATCTGCTCTATATGGCAAGTGAATGGCCTCGAACCCCCACAGTGCGCGACAGTCTGTCTTGCCCGATTGATGATATTTCGGACACATCGATCTTGTACAGTTAATAGTCAAATTAGTAAGTAACTAACTAAATTTAAGAATAAATGATTCAATTATTAAACTCTAAAAAAAATCGAATGCTTAATTTGATATACCATATCCTCATACCTGCGGCATACGACAGCCCAGTCCTCGATACTAATGCTGTCATATGGCCGCTGCCGCACTGCCTCCACCCTTAGTCCCGCACTACAGCGTACCAGTGGCGATGAATGCGATACTGGTAATCCTTAAAATGTGAGTATAGATGATCATCTATAGCTCGCCACATGTAATCATGCTCAAAATCAATAATATCAAATATAGCCTATCAATAATAAATATTATAAGATATAGTACTAATTACTAAATATTATTTTATCTGCAAGTGGCTATAGAAGACCTCTCTTTGAGCAGATGTAACGTAATGTCAATCGAAGAGCGTCACAGGGGCATATTTGTGGCATATGATGTCCAGCTCAGTCCACCATGGCTCGCACCATCCCCTAATGGGCGTGGTGTAGATGGCGAAATCTCGATATGGAGATGCTATCCCTTGTGCTTGCGTCTCCAATGCTCCATGGTGAGGTTCTTCGACGAACCTCACCCTCCCTCACCACCTACACCGAATGGTTTGAATTAATAATAAATAAATCATTAGTATGATAGCTATCTATAAACTTAACAGATATAATTGAAATCAAATTTTATTATATAAAAAATATTAAAATATCACTCGAACCCACCTCTACAGCACCCTCTAGCGGCTCTGATGGTACGACAGTAGAAATGGAGGAAGGCTCATCCTCAGGGGGAGGCTAGAAACTCGAACGTGGTCGTCTCCCTCCTAGTGCCATACCTGCAATACTTAAATCATGTGTATAACTAACTTGACATATAAATAAATGTAATAATGAACATTAATAGCGAAAAATACATAAATATTAATGAATAGAATTGTATTGCATATCATTATTGCAAGAGAAGATTCAACAAAGAAAATAGATCTACTCATCAATATCCATATCTTCTTTGATTTGTAGATCCTCCTCCGAATCACAATAATCGATTAATGTATCATCTTCTATCTCATCATTATTTATAAACTGATCGTCGTCTTTCGAATCATCAAGATTAAATACAAAATCAGCTTCAACTTCGTTGGACGGCAGATCAGCCCTATTCAAAGGAGTTATCACAAATTCTTCATCAATAAGGAGCTCGATCAATATTTATTCTTCCTCTTGAAAAGCTTCCTCTTCATGTAGATCTAAATTTTTATCCATCTCTAGTCAGATTGGTATGTCATATATGCCTCTAGGTATTATTCTTTGTACGACATGCCAATCACCTCGATACTTCAAATCCTTCAAATATATTACTTGATTCGTTTGAGTTGCTAATTATACGACTCATTCTGGTATCATGTTTGTGCAAAATTTATACTGATAAAATATGGATCGATATGAATATCGATCTTGTTATTACTAATATCCCACCATTCACACTGAAACAAGAATATCAAATTATTAGACCCATACTTTAATTCTATGATATCTATCAATACCCCAAGATATTCAATTTCTTCTTCTCCTTCATATCCTATCTTAGCAATCCCACCATTCTGGATCTGTCTTTGCATCTCAAGCTCTCTTAGATGAAATCTTATTCCTCCAAAGATACAGGATGCGTAGTGGTTAACTATTCGATTGGGACCACATACTAAATCATACAACTCATCGATCGCACCCTCTTCTTTATTAAAATGCTTAGATTTCATCTACAACATAACATAAAAAATTATGTTGGTTCAAATAATTAATTTTATAATTATTATAATATAATATAATACTAATGAAACTTATATGATCTTCAAATTATTTTTTAAATTTTTTTCTATATCGATCATCAACATCTGTATTATTCTCCATGAATAGTATCCTCTTGTGCTCACTACAATAAGTCATGATTTTTATATCGATATGAAAAAATTAGTTACAACACTAAAAAGTAAACTAAGATAGTACTTAATGAAATCTTCAATTTCTTCATAATTATTTAGAATATAGAAGTTGGATAGCTAATTCACATCTATAAACTCATATCTCCTTCGATCCATGGGTCGAACCATTTGTTTGAATATAGACAGTGTCGGCTCATCGTCATCCCATTCACAGTCTGTGTTAGGATCTGCATGATTGAATCTTATTTCGATATCATCAAAATATATCGAGCAAAACGTGATACACTCTGTAGCTATGTATGCTTCCGCTATAGACCTTTCAGACCGTACTTTATTACGCACATACTTTTTTAAAGTACACAAGAATCTATAAATAAAAATAAATTTAAATTTAACTAATACATTTACATCTTATAACTGATATGACAAAGGGATTATGATTTTTTTATCTTTCAATAGGATACATCCACCGATAATATATCGATCCAGCCAAAAAAACTTTCTTTGGGAGATGAACAGACAGATGCACCATAACATCATAAAATAATGATGGAAAAAAATTTTCTAACTTATAAAGAATGAGCATAATATCCTTCTCAAACTTCTCAAATAAATTAATCTTCAATTTTCGACAGCACAGTTCTTAGAAGAACACTCCCAACTCATCAATGCAGCTTAAACATCACCACTCAGATACCCAAGCATAACCACAGGAAGCAGGCACTGCATCATCACATGGGAGTTATGATTTTTCTTGCCAGAGATATTGCCATCGTTGTTGCCAACATACCGCGATACATTTGAAGCGTAAGCATTAAAAAACTTTACGATTTTAAACCATCCACAAAAACTCTTCTTCTCCTCGTCAAATAGTCAATAACATGCAGGTGGCATAAAAAATTTATCACCTAGGCGAACTAAATGTAACTGCGGTCGGATTCACATTTCTTGCAAATCAAGATAAACTTTTGAATTATCTTTTATTTTTTTGCAATGTTCAATATTATACCGATAACATTATCACAAATATTCTTCTCAATATGCATTACATCTAGATTATGACGAAGTAGTAGCTACTTCAAGTACGGTAGTTTGAAAAATATGCTTTGCTTCATCTAATTTAGCTCAGCTTCAGAATGCTTCTGCTTGTGAGTATCCGATATTTTTTAAAATTTCACATTTTCAATAGCTTCAAGTTATTCTAAAACTTTCACTCCATTTAGCTCCTTAGGTAGCGGATGCCTGTCAAACTTACCATCAAAGTATTGGTTATAATAGATCCTCCAAGAGTGATTAGAAGGTAGAAACCGCCGATGACCCATGAAACAGATTTTCCATCTATGCTTTAAATATAAGGTAGACGTATACTTATTGCATATTGGACATGCCAAATATCCTTTGATACTCCATCCAGATAAATTTTTATACGTAGAAAAATCATTGATGGTCCATAAAATTGAAGCATGCAACTTAAAATTTCTTCACTGACAGAATCATATGTCAGTATTTCATTTTTTCATAACTCCTTCAGATCATCGATTAAGGATCGTAGATATACATCAATCTCATTATCTGGTGCTTTCAGATCTAGAATCAACAGTGACATAAAAATAAATGATTATTTCATACACTTCCAAGGTGACACATTATATGATACTAGCATCACAGGTCACATGTTGTAAGAAGTACTCAAATTGCTAAAGGAATTAAATCTATCTGTTGCTAGACCAAGCCAGATATTGTATGGGTCACTCGCAAAGTACAGATGCTTTGCATCAAAGTCTTTCCACTCTACAAAGTCAGACGGATGGCTAAGCATGTTCCCCTCTAAAACTTACTGCACATGATGTAACTATGCTATTTTATGTTGAAAATATGTCCCAAAGCTAATCGTCAGTCTGTTGATGGTTGTGCTATATAATATAATTATATATGAATTAATTAATAAAATATTTATTTGATAATTTTTTATCATAAGCTTGTACATCTTCCATATCGAACTTTTGTATTATGATGAAAGTACTTAGGACTATTTTAAATTGATAAAAAAAAATTTATCATTTAGTTCTTAAATGAGTTTGCGATCAAATGATATGCTATTCCTGGGATGATAGACATATCAAGTGTAGGTTGTTATGTGCCATATAGGTTAGTTGTCCTCTTAACCAAGGAGTGTGGAGACGCTGGTATGGCATGCAGATAAAATATAAGAGTACATTTCACTGAACGTTACCAACTTCTGAGCACTCTGCTGTCAAGAGCCACTCCGAAGGGATATAGGTATAAGTGTCCCTCCGACCTAAGATCACCATGGTGATTTGTAAGCAACTCACTGTGCTTTAGTGCCAGACTATCTGAATTTTTAATTCAAGATCAGAAGATTTCTGAGCAAAGTCAAGTACTTGTGAAGTCGGTGCGTGAGTCAAGATGAAATTGACAGCTCCAAGAGATTGGAGAGAATACTTTGTGTTTCAATTTAGTAAGATCTTGGCCAGGACAATCCTTGTGAGGAGTCACATAATTTATTAGGTTAAGACATATAATGGATGTACTGTTAAGAGTTGACAGTTTAAACTCTAAGTCATCCTAGCATTAAGGGTCAAAGGGATGAATTATATCGTAACTATATCCAAATATGTTCTTGAGTATTGCTTTGCATACATTCAGTCTATCCGGACATCGGGTACCATTGCTAGATGGTTACTCTGATTGGTACAAAAATCTATTCCTATATTATTAGATTAGGTTTGAACCTATGGGTTCATACATATTAAAAGTTTCTCTCCAATCACATGGCTAATTTGAAGAGTCCCGATGGACGGAGACTCTGGTGAAGATCCCACTGGATGGAGACTCTAGTGAAGAGTCCCATTGGACTTGGACTCTATCATTAATGAAAGATTAATTAGTGATTAGATCACTAATTAGATCAATTTGATT
This sequence comes from Elaeis guineensis, assembly GCF_000442705.2. Taxonomy (NCBI): domain Eukaryota; kingdom Viridiplantae; phylum Streptophyta; class Magnoliopsida; order Arecales; family Arecaceae; genus Elaeis; species Elaeis guineensis. Next base: position 100,335,702 of record NC_026003.2, read on the forward strand.
GAGCATTAAAGTCTGGATCAAGTCTGATTGAATTAGATTCAATCAGGTCAGGTCTGATTAGGTTATGAGATGACCTAATCGGTAAGGGAGAAATGATCCTATTTGATCGGATCTATGGCTCAATTAATTTATTAATTTGATCATATTTAATTGAGATTATAAGAGTCTAATTAGATTAGGTTCATCATATTTTATTTGGATATAACTGGATTGGATTTCAAAGAAATCCAATTGGTTAAACCCTAGAGTCCCAGATGAATGGAACTCCCTCCCTTGCGCCATCCAAAAGGTCTCACGACTTTTCTCACCATACAAAATTAATTTGTGTATGAGAAAATCAGAAGCTAACCTTTCTTTTATCATTCATTAAGGATAGAATTTGATTGGTTTTGAATTAAATTTAAAATAGTTTGAATTTCAACCTAAAACCCTATCCCTATCCTTCCACACGATGGCTTCTTATGAAGGCACCTATTATATGCGAGAAAAGGAAGTGTTCCTAATTATTTTTTATATCCAAATTCTTTTGATAATTTTCTCTTTAAGTCAGATAAGGGTGAAAAAAATTTGGACTTAAATTAAAATTTAAAATAATTTGAATTGCAACAAACTCCAGCTCTTATCCTATCTAACCTGTTTTGTGCGACAATAATAAAAAGGCTACTTTTTTGTGTGCCAAAAAGAGAGAGCTTTTCATCGTGAGATACCAGAGAGAAAGAGGGGCTGAAAAACTTCTTTGGGGCATGAGGTTTGGGTGGGCTTCTATCTTTCTTGGTGTGAACAAAGGAGGAGACCAATCTCCTCTTGGGTGAGAGACCTAGAATTGTTCTAGGATTTCTGGGTGAGAAAAAATCAAAGAGAAGAGAGACTTCATCAAATTTTTCTCCACCATCTAGCATCTTCCTCTAATTCATTTTTAATATCAAAAAAGTCTAAGATAATCAAAGAAGGAGATCAAATCAGATCTACCATCAGAAGCCGACTGCGTAAGCTAGCACTCCCATGGAGGGCTGATCAATCCGAGGGCTTCGCGTGGACCATCCATAGAGGCTGGACGCTTGTGTGGCTACGAGCGATCAGAGAAAACTTTTAGATCTATGTTCTCAATCATGAAGTTTGACTATCCATGCTCAGGTATTGGGTTCGGAACCCTAGAAGTAGTAGATTAGATCTATTACTAAAAATTATTTTTGGTTCATATGCTTGTCATTTTAGATTCTGATTTTTATGCATATAAATTCATGTCATAGATTTATTTGTAGAAGTTTTAAGATCAGATCTTATGTATGTATTTATAGATTAAATAGTTTAATCTAATATTTTTTTACTAAAATTTTTTTTGAAATACATGCATGAAACCCCTGCGCATCACAACAGTGGTATCAGAGCCATGGTTCGATATGACATGTTATTATATGTATTTAGATCTATAATTTAATTTAGATTAGATCTAATATATGATATTTAGATTTAAAATTAGCTATAGATCTGATCACACAAACTGATATAAGATTGTCCTTCTGTAACATTTACCTCTTATAATGCAAAGGTTGTCCTTGTTTGTACTGATCTTTATAAAATCTGATTTTAATCTGAAGCATGTGAAATTTATTTATGATGATTATTATCTAATTTTAATATGATCAAAATATAATAATCAGATCTGATATAATTTAGATTAGATCTAAATTATTTAGATTAGATGATCTGAGTAGCGAAGTAATCGAATCGGATTTGTCACCAGGTCGTCCGGTCACAGGAGGTAATAGAGATTAGATCTCTCTTTTTTTTATTCAATTGGATCCTCTTATAATGTGTAGGGGTGCCATTGTGACTACATTCCATGAAGATAAATAAGAAAAGAAAACTTTACTTTTCTGTAAAATCTTAAGATTATATATATGATACGTTGTATAAAAAGTAGTTGCATCTAATCTTTACAAATAAAATCTAGAATCATGAACATATTTAGAATAGTTCTAAAATAATTTATGATTGATTTTATTACTATTTATATAAAATTATTTTGATCTGAAATTAATACAATTATTGTAGTTCGTCTGTTGAGTCGACTCAGTATTGCTTGGGTTGACTCAGGACTCTGGTTAGTCAGCTTAATTTCTGTTGAGCTGACTCAATATAACAGGCTAAAAATTATGATTAATAGTTCATCATCAATGAGTCAATTAAGTCTCAAAACTTAATCGACCCATTGTGATGAGTTGGTTCAATCCAGAGGTGAGCCGATTTAAGTTTTAGATCTAAATGATTATGCATAAAAATTAATTATAAAAATATTTTATAAAATTTAAAATTATTTTCAAATACCAAACCCCTACCCACAGTCTCAAACTTAATTGAGAAATAATTTGAACCTATTAGATCTAGAATGTGAATTAAAGATCTAATGTCATTCACATAAAATGTAGGTGATGGGTTTATGGGTTAGCTTGATCAGATCCTCCTAATTGGATTAGACCCTAGGATTAGAATCAAAGATTAAATAGACTAAGGAGAAAAATTAGATTAAATCAAGATTTCTCTAGAACTAATACAATAGTTGTAGTTGGTTGAGTCCATGTCTTTGATTAGACCCAAATAGACTTTGATCTTAAGCTCAGTGATCAAACCCAAATCCATAAGTAGATCCAATTAAAACTGATTAATCAGTTGGTGTCTAAGGTAAGTTTGACAATCTTGATCGATGATCATTAATTGGGAGCTACTCGCATAAATTGAGTCTATGACGAGTTAATGGCATATCCCTCCCATCTATCTCACTTACCTGGTCAACATAGTGAATCAAGTTTTGATCAGATCGCTTAATGATTAGGGTTGACCCATGCTTACTAAAAAATCAGTTTGGCTGATTTAGGTGCCCCTAGTTCGACTTGTCTTTATCCTCGACATAACTTGATGAAGTCAGTGGGAGGATTGATGACTTGTCAGTAGGACCAGCTTGTTTTTAGTCCATCCTGATCTGACTTGATGAAGTCAGTAGGAGGATTAAGATTAGCTGGTCTGTGCATTTAATTCAGTTAAATTATATTAATCAAATTTTCTAAATTATTAGATCCATAAAATGAGCTAATTATGGTGATAAGTAGATCATAGCCTCCCATTAAGATGAATAATAATGGATCCATTATTTCTGATTGATATTGCAGGCGTCATCTGTTGGTGTTTCTCTGAATGATAAATTATTATTCATCATATGATGACTCTGTTATACTATCTGATGAATGATTAGATTGACCGAGCCATACTCGGATCCGATTATTCATTAGTTAGAATCACTGAGTAAGTTCATGTTAATGGTTGGACCTAACCAGGACTTTCGGTGGAGGCCCATCATCTACTAAAATAAAATCTGAAGTAAAATTAATTATTAAAAATTATTTAAAAAAATAATTGATTGAGAACCTACCCATAGATGCATATGGATTGATCGAGCCATACTCAGACCTGTATGCAGTCTGTGCGGATTCTAGCACCCACTAAGAAATTAAGATAATTCTTTGAATTGGAGGTAGAGGCTACCAATTTGTATAAAATAGTAGGAGAACCTTTAGACTAAAGTTAATATCTTTAGGCTTGATTAATTCATATACTAATTAGATTTGTGTTTTCCTTTCTTTTCAGAAATGGCTAATAATTTGCTGCTCCACTCACTGTTTGACAGTGATGAGCTTATTAGACCCAATTTTGATAGCCAATATCAGAAGTTGAATATTGATCTTGAACCCAATCTAGCTAAAAAATTTAGGACTGAATCGAGTCAAGCAGACTATGATCCAAATAGGTTAAAGAGAAACGAATAATTAGTTACTGGTCAAGATGCTTATATGATAACACCTTGTAATTTCTCTATATGTGGCATTACTACCTAGGTATTGGATACCAGAAGTTCAGTTCACATATGCAATTCATTGCAAGGACTTCAAGTTAATAGAAAATTTGAGAACGATAAAAGATTCCTAAATGTGGAAGATGGAAGTCAAGTTTCAATCTGGATTTTAGGAGTCGTCGAGCTTATTTTCAAGTCTAATAGTATCATTTTAAGTGATTGTCACTATTGTCCATCTTTCTTGATGAATATAATCTCTGTTGGCCTTTTAGTCAAAGATGGTTATAGTTTATCAATAAAGAACGATTATTATGATATCATTAGGAATGATGTTACAATAATGCGAGGATAATTAAGAAATGGTATCTATATTTTGTCACAGTCTGTGAGTGTAATGTACACTCCAAATAAATGTTCAAAGTTAGATAATGTCATAGATGCCTACCTTTGGCATTGCAGGCTCGGTCATATTAACAAAAGCAGGATAAATAGGTTAGCACAAGAGGGTATCTTTAATATCAATGATTGTGAATCATTGTCGATCTATGAGTCTTATCTTCTTGAAAAGATAACTAAGTCATCTTTTACTGAAAAAGATGAACGAGCTAGTGAAGTTCTAGGTCTAATACATAGTGATATTTGTGGACCTATGAACATTAGTGCCAGAGGAGGGTTTAGCTATTTTATTACATTCATAGATGATCTATCTAAGTATGGATATACCTACTTGATGAAACACAAGTCTGAATCATTTGAAATATTTAAACGATTTAGTAATGAAGTAGAAAAATAAACTAAAAAATATATTAAGACTCTTCGGTCTGACCGAGGGGGTGAATATCTTTCCAGTGAATTTCTAACATATCTTGGAGAGAATGGGATTATCTCATAATGGACTCCTCTAGGGACACTATAGCATAATGGTATCTTAGAAAGGAGGAATCGAATCTTGTTGGACATGTTTCGGTCCATGATAGAGTTTGCAAGTCTGCTGATCTCTTTTTAAGGATATACATTTGAGACAGCCTGTTTTGTGCTCAATAATATTTTAAGCAAGTCAGTTAGTAAAATACCATATGAGATATGGTCAGAGCGTAGGCCGAACCTCACTTACCTTAAAATTTAGGGGTGTCTGACTTATGTCAAACGATTATAAACCGACAAGCTCAGACCTAGGTCCGATAAGTGTAATTTTGTAGGATACCCCAAGAAAATAAGGAGATATTACTTTTACCTTCCTGTTGAATAAAAGATATTTGTCAGCAGTAAGGCACACTTTTTGTAAAAAAAGTTTCTTAATAAAAGAATAAGTGCCTCTAAAGTCAAGCTTGACGAAGTTCGACAGGTAGAAGAACTGACACCAGTGACTGAATCTGAATCAAATTTGATAAGATCAAATCTAGAGTCCAATATACAAATATCATTAAGGCAATCCGATAGAGTACCGCATCAGCCAGACAGATACTTAGGTTCTTGATCCGGAATGGGTATCCTATTGAGCTCAATGAGAACAATAAGGATCCAGTCACCTATATGGATGCAATGCAGAGGTCCGACTTTGAAAAATGGCTAGAAGCCATGAAATCCAAATGGAGTCCATGAAGATCAACAATGTATGGACATTGGTTGATCCACCTGAAGGGATAAAATCCATAGGGTGTAAATGGGTCTTCAAAAAGAAAAGGAGCACGGATGGAAAGGTGGAGACCTATAAAGTCTATCTGGTTGCTAAAGAGTATCGTCAACGTTATGGTGTTGACTATGACGAGACATTCTCTCCTATGATAATGCTCAAATCCATTCAGATTATGCTTGCAATAGTGGCATACCTGAACTATGAAGTCTGACAAATGGATATGAAGATAACTTTCTTAAATGAAGAGCTGAGTGAAGAGGTGTATACGATACAACTTGAAAGATTCACATCCATAGACGAGTCCAAGGTGTGCAAGCTTCAGAGATCTATTTAGGAATTGAAGCAAGCATCTCGGAGTTGGAACATACATTTTGATAAGGTGATCAGAACGTATGGCTTCGTTAAGAATGGAGAAGAACCCTATATATATAAGTGGGCTAATGGTTTAGTAATTATATTTCTTGTTTTGTATATGGATGATATTCTCTTAATCAGGAATGATGTCCCTATATTACAAGGAATAAAAGTGTGACTGTTGTCATAATTCTTCATGAAAGATCTGGAAGAAGCAGCCTACATCCTAGAGATGAAGATCTATAGGGATAGATATAAGAGGCTGCTCGGACTCTTTCAATCTACGACATAGATACCATGCTAAAATGGTTCAGTATGGAGAATTTTAAGAAAGGCTATCTTTTGATAGGCCATAAAATTGTCCGACAATCCCTCAAGAGAGAGAGCGTATGAGTAGAATTTCATATGCCTCGACAGTGGGTTCTATAATGTATGTCATAACATGTACAAGATCGAATATGGCATACTCATTAGGAGTAGTGAGCAGATACCAATCAGATCCGGATGAGATCCATTGGAAGGTTGCAAAAATCATCCTTAAGTATTTGAAAAATACTAAGGACCAGTGGCTCGTTTATGGAGAATCTAACATGAAACTCGTGGGATATACTGATTCTAATTTTCAATCAGATCATAACGATAGCAAAAACATGTCGGGATACATTATCCTAAATGATGGAGCTGTCTGCTGAAAAAGTTTCAAGCAGCACACCGTAGCCGATTCAATTTGCGAGGCGAAATACATTGCGGCATCCAATGCTGCAAAGAAAGGTGTGTGGCTGAGGAAGTTCATCACCGAGCTTAGAGTGGCACCCTTCATCGATGATCTAGTTCTGCTTTGTTGCGATAGTACTGGAGCTATTGCTTAGGCAAAGAAACTGAAGGCACATTAGCAAACAAAGCATATTCTGCGTCACCACCATCTTGTCTGAAAAATCGTGGATCGAGTGACATCGACCATCAGAAAATCGATAAAAAAGAGAATCTGGCCGACTCATTAACTAAAGCCTTGCGGTAAAGGAGTTCAAAGATCACAAAATGAAGATGGGTATATGATACTGTATTGATTGGCTTTAGTATAAGTGGGAGTTGTTGAAAAATATGTCCCAAAATCAATTGTCAGCCTGTTGATAGATGTGCTATTTGATATAATTATATATAAATTAATTAATAAAATATTTATTTAATAATTTTTCATCATAAGCTTGTACATCTTATATATCGAACTTCTGTGTTATGATGAAAGTTCTAAGGACTATTTTAAATCGATAAAGGATAATTTATCGTTTAGTTCTTAAATAAGTTCGCGACCAAATGATATACTATTACTAGGATGATAGACATATCAAGTGTAGGTCGTTGTATGCTATATTGGTTGGTTGTCCTCTTAACTAAGGAGCATTGGTATGACATGCAGGTGAAATATAGGAGTATATTTCACTAAACGTGACCAACTCTGAAGCACTCTGCTGTCAAGAGTCACTCCGAAGGGATATAGGTATAAGTATCCCTCCTATCTGAGATTACCATGGTGACTTGCAAGCAACTCACTGTGCTTTGGTACCGGACTATCTGAATTTTTAATTCAAGATCGAAAGATTTCTGAGTATAGTCAAGTACTTGTGAAGTCGATGCATGAGTCAAAATAGAATTGACCACTCCAAGAGATTGGAGAGAATGCTTTGTATTTCAATTTAGTAAAATCTTGGCCAGGACAATCCTTGTGAGGAGTCACAGGATTTATTAGGTTGAGACACATAATGGATGTACCGTTAAGAGTTGACAGTTTAAACTCTAAGTCATCCTAGCATCAAGGATCAAATAGATGAATTATATGGTAACTATATTCAAATAAGTTTTTGAGTATTGCTTTGCATACATTCGGCCTATCCGAATGTCGGATACCATTGTTAGATGGTTACTCTGATTGGTACAGAAATCTGTTACTGTGCTACCGGATTAGGTTCGAACCTATGGGATCACACACATTAAAAGTTTTTTTTCGATCACATAACTAATCTAAAGAGTCCTAGTGGATGGAGACTCTGGTGAAAAGTTCCACTGGATGGGGACTCTGCGGAAGAGTCCCACTGGACGGAGACTGGTGAAGAGTCCCACTGAACTTGGACTCTATCATTAATGAAGGATTAATTAGTGATCAGATCACTAATTAGCTTAATTTGATTAAGCACTAAAGTCTAAATCAAGTCTGATTGAATTGGATTCAATCAAGTCAAATCTGATTATGTTATGAGATGACCTAATCGGTAAGGGAGAAATGATCCTGATTTGATCGGATCTATAGCTCAATTAATTTATTGATTTGATTATATTTAATTAAATTTATAGGAGCCTAATAAGATTAGATTCATCATATTTTATTTAGATCTAATTGGATTGGATTGAAAAGAAATTCAATTGGTTAAACCCTAGAGTCCCAGATGAATGATACTCTCTCCCTTGTACCACCCAAAAGGTCTCATGCCTTTTCTCATGACATAAAATCAGTTTGTGTGTGAGAAAACTAGAAACTAATTCTTCTTTTATCATCTATTAAGGAAAGGATTTGGTTGGTTTTGAATTAAACTCGAAATGGTTTGAATTTCAACCTAAAACCCTATCCCTATCCTTCCACACAATGGCTTCTTGTGAAGGCGCCTATTGTGTGCAAGAAAAGGAAGTATTCCTAATTATTTTCCATGCCTAAATTTTTCTGATAAGTCTCTCTTTAAGTCAGATAAGGGTGAGAAAAAGTTGAAGTTAAATTGAAATTCAAAATAGTTTGAATTGCAACAAACTCCAGCTCTTATCCTATCTAACCTGTTTTGTGCGACAACAATAAAATGGCTACTTTTTTGTGCACCAAAAAGAGAGAGCATTTTACCATGAGATACCAGAGAGAAAGAAGGGCTAAAAATATTCTTTGGGGCATGAGGTTTGGGTAGACTTCTATCTTCCTTGGTATGAACAAAGGAGGAGACCGATCTCCTCTCGGGTGAGAGACCTAGAATTATTCTAGGATTTCTGGGTGAGGGAAAATCAAATAGAAGAGAGTCTTCATCAGATTTTTCTCCACCATCCAACATCCTTCTCTGATCCATCTTCGACATCGAAAATGTTTGAAATAGTCAAAGAAAGAGATCAAATTAGAACTGCCATCAGAAGCCGACTGCATGAGCTAGCACTCCCATAGAGGGCTGATCGGTCTGAGGGCTTCGTGTGGACCATCCGTAGAGGCCGAACACTTGTACGGCTACGAGCGATCAGAAAAAATTTTTAAATATATATTTTTGATCGTAGAGTTTTACTACCCATGCTCAGGTATTGGGTTCAAAATCTTAAAAGTAGTAGATTAGATCTATTACTAAATGCTGTTTTTAGTTCATATGCTTGTCATTTTAGATTCAATTTTTATGCATATAAATTTATGTCATAGATCTGTTTGTAGGAGTTTTAAGATCAGATCTTATGCATGTATTTATAGATTTAATAGTTTAAGCTAATATTCTTCCACTGAAAATTTTTTGAAATGCATGCATGAAATCTCTACGCATCCCCACAATATGATATTAGCATCACAGGCCACATGCTGTAGGAAGTACTCAAATTGCCAAAAAAATTAAATCTATCTGTCACTAGATCAAGCCAGATATTGTGCGGGTCACTCGCAAAGTGTGGATGCTTTGCATCGAAGTCTTTCCATACTACAAAGTCAGACGGATGGCTAAGTATATTCTCCTCTGAAACTTGCTGCTCATGATGCTATCTCATTTTTTTAGCTGTCTTTGTAGACATATACAACTTTTGAAGTCTTGAAATCAATGAAAAATATTTCAAAATCTTATGAGATATCTTCTTTCTTTTCTATTATTGGTTTTGTACCTAGGCTCACCGCATTCCGATCATTCACTTGCTTGTTCGTTCTCCTTATAAAATAATATACAGTCATTTTTGCAGGCATATATAGGAATATAGCCAAGTCTCAATTTCTGTATGTATATTTTTATTTTAGAATATGATTTTGGAAGTCTCTCTTTATCAGGAAGAGCTACTTTAATCAATGCCAAATTTTGGTCAAATAACTTCTGACTCCATCGGTTCACGATTTTAAGATGAAGTAATTTGATCAAAAACTCTAGCTTAGAGAACTTTACACAATTTAGGTAAAGTAGCTCTCATGCATCCCTTACAAGCTTTGCAAATTGTTCATAAGTCCCTTCTACCTTATTAATATTGTGTTCATGATAAGAACTATCTTCAAATGCACTAGTACTCATAGGTACATTTGAGTGAATATCCTGATGTAAATGATCTAATACTGAACCTATACCATCATTTTTGATAGGTTCAGCAGCATCACTATCATCTTTAATATCATCATCATCGTGCATAACTTCATTCGGATCACCCTTCCCATGCCATATCCAGCGAGCATACTTCTTGTCCATATCATAACGTAGTAGATGCTCCTCAATAAGTGATATGTGATGGTATACCATATTGACACCTCTCTTACATGAATACTTTATCCTACTGCCACTATCAGTCTTACGCCGTGCAAACTCCATAAAATTTTAAACATTCACTTGGTATTCAGGCAAGAAAATATCTCTGGCATTCATCCAACTTTTATCGATATCTATCTGATAACAAAAAAATCGTTAACAACAAAGAAAATATCTCTGGCATTCATCCAAACTAGATTTCAACCCAGATCTCGGATCGGACCTCAAACCAGATCTCGATCGGATCTCATGCATCCTTTACAAGTTTTAAGATGAATCCTAACTCCACCAACTCCTTCCTAATAAGTGTAGTCTTATCCCTTTCAAAAATTCACCACTTTTATTGTTGCCACAGCTTTGTTCTTTGTTCCATATCTGAAAAAAATCTGATAGTATCTCTCTACAGTTCTCTAAGTACATGAGATAAATGGATCATATTTTAACCACATCTAATATACACCCAAAGAATAAATAAGATAACTATGATGAAATTTTTCATAATAGAATAAAGAACGCCATGACAACAATAAAAAAATGATGCATTTCTGAACTACCCAAATCGGAGCATTCAAGAGCCATTCACAGAGTCTATTTTGGGGACCCTATGACCAAATCTTGAATGGGAGTTTAAGGTTATATTAATGCATGCATTAAATCACTACCATGCATCTCTTTATGGAAATAGAGAGATGTATCCGAATCCCAATCCGGATCCTAACCGGATCTCGACCCAAATCCTGACCTCGATCTGACCTGGATCATGACCCAAATCTGGATCGGATCCCAGACCGAATCTCGATCCAGATCCCAAAATGGATTCCAACCTGAATTTCGGACCAGATCCCGACCTAGATCTTGGACTGGATCTCGGATTGGACAGTTCATATGCATCAAAATTCACTAAAGGATTTGGCTAATCCTAGTTAAAATATTAAATCATAATCACAATAAGACACAAGGACTAAACAAGCAAAAACATTAATTATAACAAACAAAAGCATTAAATTTTTTTTTAAATTAATATTTTATCATTATTTTAAAAATCTAACTATTTTATTATAAAAATAATTTATTTTTAAATAATTTATTTTATTTTATTTTATTTTATTTATCATTACTATTTTTTAATACGTATTATTATTATTATTAAATTATTAATTTTTAAAAAATAAATCTTTTAGTTTTTTTTCTTTCTCTCCCGCACACCACCACCGCCCCCTGGCCCGTCACCATCGCCCCCCACCCCCTACGGTGCCCTGCGGCCCCCCACCCCCTAGCCTGCTCCGCCCATGCCCCCCACCTCCCCAACCCCCGATCCTCCGCCCCACCCCGCATCACCCCAGCCCCACCCCGTGGCCCGCTCCGCCCGTGCCCCCTACCCCAAATGACCACCGCCCCCTCAAAATTATATCATATTTAGAGAAAAATAAAAAAAATTATATTCGATTACAAAATATATTTGCAACCAAATTTTCAATTATAAAATATTAAAAAAATTATCATCAAAAAATTGATCATAAAATATTTAAATTATTTTTTAAATTTATAAAATATTTACATCATAAATAATCTGATATTTATTTTCTTAAAATTTTTTTATTCCATTAATTATTTGGGATGAAAATTTTACGTCGTAAATAATATGATGCAAAATATATTTTGCATTGCAAATATAAATTATTTACGATGTAAAACATATTTACGTCATAAATAATCTACTTTTTTTTTATTTTTGATTTTTATCGATTATTTATGATAGAAATATTACATCATAAATAATAAAATATTTATGATAGAAAATTAATTTTGTGTCACAAATAAAATTTATTTGTGACATAAAAGGTTGCATCATAAATAATATGATATTTATTTTTTAAAAATTTTTAATTTTTATTGATTATTTATGATAAAAATTTTACATCATAATTAATTAAATATTTATGATACAATATCTATTTTATGTCATAAATACTAATTATTTATGTTGAATAAATTTATGTCACAAATAATCTGCTATTTATTTTTTTAGAATTTTTGATTTTTATCGATTATTTGTGACATAAATTTTGCATTGTAAATAATCCAATATTTGCAATAAAAATTTATTTTGTATCACAAATAAAATTTATTTACGATGCAAAATTTTATGTCATAAATAATTTGATATTTATTTTTTAAAAAAAATTAATTTTCATCGATTAGTTGTGATGAAAATTTTATATCACATATAATTAAATATTTACAATGTAAAATCTATTTTGTGTCATAAATACTGGTTATTTATGATAAAAATATTTACATCGTAAATAATTTGGTATTTATTTTTTTTAAAATTTTTTAGTTTCATCAATTATTTACGACGGAGGTTTTGCATTGTGAATAATCCAATATTTATGATGAAAAATTGATTTTGCATCATAAATAACTTATATTTGTGATGCAAAAAAATTTATCATAAATAATCGATAATTTTTTTTTTAATATTTATAATTTTTGTTAATTATTTGCAACTGAAATTTATGTCATAAATTATTTAATATTTATGATATAAAAAATATTTTTTATCGTAAATAAAAATTATTTACGATGAAAAAAATTTCATCATAAATAATTTATTATTTACGATGGAACTACTTTTGTATTGTAAATAGTATTATTATCATAAATAATTTATTATCCTTACCACGACTTTCTTTCCATCTGCTTGAATGACAAATTGGACATGCTTGTAGATCTTGTTTATCCTTCCGAAATAGAACACAATCATTCGGACATGCACGTATCTTTTCACAGTGTAGGCCCAAGTCATCGACTCACAAACCGAGTCCTTTCAATAATTTTTTGGCTTCATAATGACTTGACGGAAGTAACTCTCCCTCTAGCAGTAAGTCATTCAAAAATTTGAGCAACCAATTAAACGAGTTGTTTGACCACTTACCAAGTGTCTTCATGTGTAATAACTTTATTACGGCGGACAACAGAGAGTACTTCTTACAACCAGGATAAACATCACTTTGTGCATCTCTTAATAGACGCTCGAATCTATCATTTATAGATATATTAATGTCCTCTTCAGCTTCTTGTCTCGGAATGGAATGCTGATGTTCTGCTCTCGCTTCTACATTTACTTCAAATAATTTCGGATGAAGATCCTCTAAAATTTCTCTATCTTCTTCACCAAGTGTTTGTCTTTCACGACTGCATGATCCACCGACTGACGACGGATTTATGGGACTCCTGGACAACATGTTCGAGCTAGTCGGCAAATCTTCACCATGACAAGTCCATCTCTTGTAAGTCACATCTATACCGTGTTCGTATCAATGATTCTGAATGTCCGATAAGGTACACCAAAATAAATTCCTACATCGACGACATGGACAACGAGCTTTCCCATCTTCTCTAGTATGATTGGACACCACATTCATAAAAGTCGTCACACCCGTAATATACTCGGGACAGAACTTATCACGCAAAGACATCCAACCACGATCCATACCTACATATTTATGATGCAAACTATACAATCAATTTTATGTAATAATAGTTGACTAACGCCTTATATCTCCTACCTATAGGGTGATGGTCCTATTCCATTCAGGAACGTAAGAATTTAATATTGCAATACATGTCTTGTATACCAAAAAAATTTCGGCAGCATTTCGACGCAGTTCTCCAGATACACAAGCATTAAAATTGTGCTATGTATCCAGAGAACATGATCGAAAATACCGACAAAACTCTGCGATATACAAGCACATGTGTTGCAATATTAAATTCGTTCACGTGCCCAAACTGTCCACGAGGATAATTCGAGAATAGTGTGTAAAGCACCAATATTTTTTTCATAAAAAAAAATATTGGTTTTTGCACGCTATCCTCGAACGGAAATTCTAAGGCTTATAAATTTAGAGAGCTTTGAAAGAAAGACAAGCTTTAGTATCAGGTAGCGCTGTAAATGTAGTAAACCGTATAGAAAAGAAGTATAGGTGTATATCGTGCACATATGGCAAGGAAGATAACAAGCTTGCAGACAGAGGATGCAACACAGTTTAAAAACAGCTAATTTCTACAGTTACACTAGCAACATGAACAAAAAATATATATATATAAATAAAATAAAACAAGGTAGATAAAGATTAGCCCAGCTCATTTATAAGGTAAATTGAAATTCCTTGAGTTTGTATAGTTTGCAATCCATAATACCATATGGTTCACCAAAAAGTCACATTTCCTTAACGAAGTTAATGACAGGATGATGACCAACAAGTTCTACAGACTATCTGTTACCAGAACACCGCAAGCTTCATAATATTTCCTCAGCATAGCATTGTGAATCCAATTGGAATGCCAAAACTAAAGCAAGGAATTTTCCTAGCCAACCACCAAAAATATCTGCATGAGAAATTTCATCAAGAGCTAATCCTCCAGTAGTTGTTAGAGATTTGTCACTCATTGTTATAGCGTTCAATGCCAACAGACTCAAAAGTTATAGCATGCCACAAAAATGAAGGTGGTGAAGGAAAACAACCTCAAGGACTGAGAAAGAGACATGATTCATCCTAAAGTTCAGATAAGGCTGCAGCACATCACTAATTGGAGTGATTACTGCTCAATGTGTCATGATAATTTCACCCTCCCCTGCCAATTCAGCTGCTCTTATCACCCCTCCTCTCTCTCTCTCTCTCTCGTGTTCCTTAAGATCCTCTTTGCCTTTGCCGGTGAAAAAAAATCTCCTCTTCATTTTGTTTTTTCAAAATGGAAAACATTTTAGGCATGTCTTAATTATCTGGCTTCAATTCTTTTTAAAGTTCCTGGCCTTCTCTTTTTATAAATTAGGTTCGAGGTTATTCATTTACAGTTGGATTTCTTGATCTAGTTTCGTAGATTGTATCAATCTCATGAACACTAGAGGTAAGGTTTGAATTTTGGACACTATACCCAGCATCTAATTAGGCCTGGGATAAAAATAACCTGAAAATTTCAAAGAAGGGGCCTACTTCTGAAGTTCACCCACCCAAGAGTATATAATTCAGATCCACATTGGGATCAAGTAACATGCAGATTTACTTAATTCACTTGCACCCCAATCTAAAGCCTTCATTCACAAATTCAAGGCAGTATCCAAACCCATGATTACTTAAAAAAAAACATTAGATTGCTCCGATACACCTCTGGATAAATCGAACATATAGGATTTCAGGAGGAGGAACAGAAAAGAGGAAAGCAATACCATGAAAAGTGGGAAGCGAAAATAAGCGAAGCTGCTGACAAGTGGAGGGTCAAAATCAGGATCCAACTCAACAAAGATCGGGATGCAGTAAAAACCAATGCGATTAAGACATTCTCTTTCAGTATTTTCAATCTCATTCTCTTATCAATGCGATTAAGAAGAACCAACAAACAGAAATGAGATCATCAAAGTGACCAACATAATGGGATAAAAGACAAACGTAAGCCAATGCAAATATTATGCTTCTCCTCCCAGCAAACAGAAAATACAGAAATATAAGTTTGCACCCAGGAAGAACATGAACCCGATTCAAGCCGGTTACTGGTATTTTATTTTTTGTCATGTATTTCCCATAATTAATCCCAATCCCACAAGATAAGAAGATAAACTATGAAGGATCAAAATATTTAAAAAAAAAATTAAAACCCTAGATCCAGAATCGTGGAAGGGCACAAAACCTCGGAGATGATCTGGCACGACCGGAACCTGGCGGTCCGGTTCGCAGCACCGAAGGCGACGAGGAGGAACAGGAGGAACTCCTCCAGGAAGGCACCAGAGGCGGCCGCGTCCTTGGCGTCGGGAAGGGCGGCGAAGGCGGAGACGAATCGGACGGTGCGCTCGGCGGCGAGGGAGCGGCGGGCGCAGTCGAAGAGAGGGGTCAGGGCTCGGGCGAAGGAAGGGAAGAAGAGGCCGGGAGGGGCGGAGGAGCGGAGGGCGGAGAGCTCTCTCAGCTTCCGGGTGTGCACGGCGTGGGAGAGCCGGCACTCGTCCAGAACCCTCGCGATCTCGCGATCTCGCGATCGCGCGGCGGTGCCGGCCCGGCGGCGATGCGGCGGTGCCGGCCCGGCGGCGACGCGGCGGCGGCTGCGGCGGCCCTACGAAAACAAAAAAAAAACACAGACTGAGAAAGGGAGGGAGAGGCCAGAGAAGAGGGATTGGAGGGAGGCGGGAGAGAGGGTGGCGAGGCGGGAGGGAGATGGCCGGCAAGCTGGGAGGTGGGCTCGATCAGCGACGGGGGGCGGGCTCGAGCGGCGACGGTGGCGGGGAGGGAGGGCTCGACGGCGGTGGGGAGGGAGAGAGAGAGAGGATGGTGACGGGGAGGGAGAGGACTTATCGGGAAGACGACCGGCGACCGGAGAACGACGACTGTCGCCGGAGATCGGGGAGGGAGAAGATTTGGATGAGCGCGGCGGAGATCGGGCCGGGAGGGAGATCAAGCGATTTTTTTCAATTAGGGCAGAATATACCTTCGGTTTTATTTTTAAGTAAAACATATTTAGCGACGAAATAAATTCGTTGCTAAAAATAAATTTTCTGTTGTCAAAAAATTTGATTTTTTGCAACAAAAATATTTTCGTCGCAAATGATTAATTTTTGGCAACGAAAATTTAATTTCGTCGCAAATGATCGGGAAATCAAGTTTCTCGCAATGAAACAAATATTTCGTCGCTAAAAATTAAATTTTTGGTGACGTAATTATTTTCGTCGTAAAAAAAAATTTAGCAACAAAAAATTTTTCCGTCGCCAAAAAAAAAATTTTTTTGCGATGAAAAAACTTTCGTCGCTAAAAATCAATTCTAGCAACGAAATTTAAATTTTCGTCGCAAAATATTCAAAATTTTTTTAATAAAATAAAATTTAGTGACGCAATAGTTTCGTCGCTAAATATAAATAAAATTGGTCGCAAAAGTCTTTTTTTTTTAGCAACGAAAATCAATTTCGTCGTAAAAAATATAATTTTTTGGCGACAAATTTTTTTTTGTCGCAAAAAATAAATTTTTAACTATGAAAAAAAATTTCGTCGCCAAAAAAACTATTTTTTGCAACGAAAAAAAATTTCGTCGCTAAAAATGAACTTCTAGCAACAAAAAAAAAAATTTCGTTGCAAAAGATATAACTTTTTGCAACGCAATTTTTTTCGTCGCAAATACCTAATTTTTGGGAATGAAATTTAAATTTCGTTGCAAAAGCCTACTTTTTTGCGACGAAAAATATTTCGTCGCTAAAATTTCGTCGCAAAAAATCAAATTTCTTGTAGTGATTTGCGATGAAAATATTTATATCATAAATAATTTTATCATAAAAATCCTATTTTCTTGTAGTGTACACACGTAGAAAGAGAAAGAGCTAGATTTAGCTACACACTAATGGATCTCCACTCAGATTTGTTCATCTAGATTTGCATATGGAGGTTTCACATATATGATTTGAGCAGTAAGATGTAATATATTATGTTTAAATTATTTATATATCAAAAATTATATAATTTGAAGATCCCTAATCTATCATTCTAGTGATAAGAAAAAAAAAAAAAAATATATATATATATATATATATATATATATATATATTCGGCTGAAAAATGAACTGAGATGGTTTCTGGGAAGTACCTCTCAAGCGGTTTGAAAGTTTGACCAGCTATATTTAGTCTTTTTCTTCTATTCAATGATGTGGTCCATAGTTTTCTTACCAAAAAAAAAATGGTGGTCCATAGTCTATACTTTTCTATGCCTCGTGTTTTATGTACTTTTGTCCTGGCATGTACAAAATGACAATATTTCCGGCCCTCAAATGTCAATGATTTCTTTGCTTGGTTTGTTTGGAATCTCTCTGAACATTGAGGTTAACCAACTAAAAGTAAAAGGTGCAACAAGTTTTAGACAAGGCGGTGCAAATATTCCATCTTGTGGCACAATACCGACAGCTATACATAGAGGTGCAAATGGATCGAATCGAATTGGATTATAAGTAACTCCGATCTGATCTAATTTTTTAATCGAATCCTAATATTAGATCCAGATCAATCCAATAAATAATCAGATCAGATCGGATTAAGTCCATGGACAAAAATTTATTCAAATAGATCATTAGCATTGGATCAAATCCATGTATAATTTGACTCCAATCCAAAAAATTTAAATCCAGTTCGGATCTATATCGAATCCAATTCGAGCCCAGGTCTATCATCCCAAAATATTGCTTCACCTATTTCTTAGTCATAATAATAACCTATAATCCCATCTACTTCTTTCTACCGAAAGTTTTAAGATTTTTTCTAACCATATGTCAGTACACACCCACCACCACCATATATGTTTATCATAACAATAATTATGCTCAATCTAATTTTGATATGGGTCCAAATGTATAAATACTTTCAGGAGGATGTTGAATGTGCAATTGGTGACTGAAGTTCCTCTGGATTGACTTCACATTTCAACAATTCATAAAGAGATTTTGACTGATCCTCTTGTAATATATATATATATATATATATATATATATATATATATATATTATATATATATATATATATATATATATATATATATATAAAGATGCCTCCCTCAAGCAGGTCGAATGAGTAGTTTATTAGACTGAAAGAAATGGTGTTGTCTTGAACAATTTAACCAAGGATGGTAGGTGCCACGGAGCTGATTCTTGTCCAAAAATTTTTACAAAAATACAAGTTTTGTGCGGTACTAGACTGCTGTTTAGTCCAGCTTCTCAACACTCTCCATCCTATAAGATGCATAAACCAAGTAAAATGGGGACAAGATATCAAAGCACATAGAGGAAATATCAAAAATTTCTTTTATTCCAATTTTCATAGAATTCTGGATAATAGAGATCTGCCCACAGTCTTTCAGAATATCCCACACTCACCCACTCCTGTCTGCTACAAACCAGCAAGCATGTATACATAGGCAGTGGATAACTTCTTCCAATCGCTGGGAACTAACTTGGAACCGTCCCCCATTTGTTTGGAGGCAAACTGCTCCAAGGGGTTGGGAGTCAACTGCTAAAAATTTTCCCAAACTGCTGCTGGACAACAACTAACCAAGACAACCAAAGGCAACCATCGACCAACTCAGAATCCCGTCCAACATGTCAACTGCATGCCAAAGCCACAAGCTGCGCGCGCCTAAGTGCTAGGCAGCATGTGCTCGAGTGCCAGGCTCGCACCCTTGCGAGCTCATGCGCGCACGCATCCAGCCGTGCGCGCCCATGTGCGCGTGCTAGTGCCGCACGCCCTACGCGCCCTTGCGCGTGCACTATTGCCGCACCTCTATTGTGCGCGTTTGCTGTTGCCGCACGTGCCCCACTCTATGCACGCGCCTTGCTGCCGCGCGGGTGCAGTGCTTGCCACGTGCTCCCTGCTGCACGATGTGCCCTGCCGTGGTGCCTTTGTGTGCGCTACCATGCACACCCTTGCGCGCGCTATGCCATGGTGCCGTGTGCTGCTGCATCTTGGCACCCATCTGCTGGTGCCAATACTTGGCCTGACCATCCGAGCACCAGGCCATGTCTTTTCTTTACAGAGCTCCCGTCAAGCCTCTGCACACTTGGGATTAGCACGGCAAAGGCATCAGCCCGCGCCATTCCAAAAGTCAGTTAATAGGATTGTGACAAACCACCCCCACCCGAAGATCCCGACATCGTCAGAGGGAGGCGTGACAGCTAATGGGCTCCACTTCTATCTACGGGCCAACTGCATGGCGGAGACCATCTCCACCTTTGGTTCGCGAACTCCAGCATCCGAAGGCATGCTACACCCTATAATAAAATAAGGTTTCTTCTCATTATGGATCATCAGTCCAAATAAGTGTGGCAATATCACCACTTTGACAATGATGAAAAAGTCATTGCCAAGGATCAAGTTGTAGTCATCCAGCAGAACCACCATCAGATTCATGCAACCATCCCATCCGCCAATGATCACTTGGACGTCAAAGGCCATGCCCCTCACGGTCTGAGCTTGGGAATTGACTACCTTGATACAGCTCGGGTGCTTCACTACACTCAAGCCTAGAGTGGGTACGATCCTTTCAGTCACAAAACTGTGAGTGGTACCAGTGTCCACCATGGCTGAAAGCTGATGTCCATTGACTCGCATACGCATGAACATCAATTTGGGACATTCCTTGGCTTTCTCTGCCTGAATTGCTCCAAGCAATTGCAATGGTGCAACTTGGTGTATAGCCTCTGAATCAAAATCATCATCACGTGCTTCTTTGGCAATAATGACACTTATCTTGCCCTTGATGGGATAATTTCGGGCAAGATGAGAGCCATTGCAGATGAAGCAATCAGGATAAGGGTTGGCTTGATCCCTTCTTTGGTGGAAACCCTCCACCTTCACTTTTTCTTTATCAGCATCCTTGGTCCGCTTCTCCCCAGTATCCTTAAACTTTGGCTTCTTCTTGTGAGTCTTCTCAGCAAACTTTGGCTTGCTTGTTGAAGGCCCATTGCTGGGTTTATTGATTCGCAAATCCACTAAGGCATCAACGGCAGTCAATGTGGCAGGCCAGTCTTTGACACCTTGCCGTCGCAATTCCAATTGCGCCCATGGTTGGAGACCAGACAAAAAATTGAATAGCCTATCTGCCTCGGACATATCCTTGATGTCCAACATAAAAGAGCTGTACTCCTTTACATACTCTCTTATCGAACCGGTCTGCCTCAACTTCTTTAAGGAGTCCCTTGCAACTCATGCTGTATTGCAAGGGAGGAATTGAGCCTTCAATTCCTGCTTCAACACCTCCCAAGTATCAATTTTTTGTCTGACAACATCTTCCGTTCTGGTTCTCCACCAGAGTTTGGCATCTCTCACCAAATATATACTGGTGATAGAAACTTTTTCCTCTTCAAAAGCATGCACAACCTTGAAATATTGCTCCATGTCCCACAAAAAATTCTCTAGATCTTTAGCACTCCGAATGCCATTGAAGGGCTTTGGGTCAGGGACTTTCATCTTGTCGGCACCATCTCCCCGTGAAGGGTTTTGCAAAACCATCTTGAATAGTCTAACATCAAATGTCATCTCCTCTAAGTATTGCTATGCCATTGCGAAGGCTTCTTGCAGTGGAGCCAATGTGGCCAATGAGTTCTCCACTTGCGACCACAAAGGTTCAACAGCTTCATTTTGAGGCATTCTGATCATTGCCTCCAACCGGGACAATCTTTCATAGATAACTTTCATGTTGTTGCCACTCGTTCGTATGTGCGCCACCCCTACGCTCACTATTTTGGCACTAAAATTTGGCTAGGATCCACCGATAGAGCCTTGAAACTGGCTCTGATACCAACTGTCACAGGGTTGATTCTTGTCCAAAAATTTTTGTAAGAATACAAGCCTTGTGCGGCACTAGACTGTTATCTAGTTCAGTCTCTCAACACTCCCCACCCTATAAAATGCACACACCAAGTGAAATGGGGACAAGATATCAAGACACATAGAGAAAATATCAAAAAAAATTTTTATTTCAATTCTCACAGAATTCTGGATAATAGAGATCCGCCCACAGTCTCTCAGGATATTCCACACTCACCCACTCCTACCTGCTACAAGCCAGCAAGTATGGCATACATAGGTGGTGGATAACTTTCTCCAACCGTTGGGAACCAACTTGGAACCGTCCCCCATCAGTTTGGAGGCAAACTGCTCTAAGAAGTTGGGAGTCAATTGCTGAAAACTCCTCCAAACTGCTGCTGGATAGCAACTGATCAAGACAACCGAAGGCAACCACCGACCAACTTAGAATCCCATCCAACATGTCAACTGCATGCCAAAGCCCCGGGCTACACGTGCCCAAGTGCCAGGCTGCATATGCTCGCGTGCTAGGCTGCGCATCCTTGCGAGCTCATGTGCGCACGCGTCCGGCCGTGCGCGCCCATGCGTGTGTGCTGGTGCCGCGCGCCCTGTGCACGCACTATTGCCACACCCCTGCTGTGGGCGTGTGATGTTGCCGCACGCGCTCCGCTGCCGCACGTGCCCCGTTGCACGCATGTGCTGCCATGCGGGTGCAGTGCTTGCCGCACGCACTCTGCTGCGTGGCACATCCTGTCGTGGCGCCTTTGCGTGCGCTGTCATGTGCATCGTTACGTGTGCTATGCCATGGTGCCGCGTGCTGCTGCATCTTAATACCCATCTGCTGGTATCAATACTTGATCTGGCCATCCGAGCATCAGGCCATGTATTTTTCTTGCAGAGCTCCTGTCAAGCCTTTGTATACTTGGGATTGGCACGACAAAGACATCAGTCTGTGCTATCTCAAAAGTCAGCTAATGAGATTGTGACAGTAGGCTACTATACGTAACGTAACCAGGGGGCGTCGAAACTAAACTACTCCCATATCCTTATTTCACATCATATAATATTTATTTCACATCATATAATATTGTTGATTTCACCATTACCAACACTAAATTTCGGACATAAGATTTTTTGTAATTGTGGCTAACTCAGATGGGCTGAACCCCTGTCAACAGTTCCAACATATTAAACATTTTTTGTAGGCCATGCCTAGCGTGTGGGTTGACCAAAACATCTCGAGACTGGCAGAATAAAAGCAATAATTTTAGAAATCAATAACTGAAGCCTCCAGCTATATGCCTAAGAGACCGTACTAGGAGCAAATGTCCTCTCATCCTACTATGGTCGAGTTTGTTGGCCTCTACGTCGATCTATATCATCAGTTAGTCGTCGAGGGTCGTACTGGGATTTATTTTCGCTGGGGCTCAAATAGCTCATGTCAATGGTTTGGTCTGGAAGCTTCTCTAGGCCTATTTTCCTTTCTCTGTACGGAATAGGACGGGTCATCTAAATTAAAATGGGGAAGAACAAAGACTACTGACATCTGCTGATGGATCAGGACTTATGATATGGACTCAGCCATTTAGATCCAATATTGAGTTTGATTTGAATTGGATCAAATCGAATCGTATCATTGGGCATGAGATCCAAATCAATCTACAAAACTAAGCCGGTTGGGTCAAATCTGAATTCAGTAAATCTAAACTTAATCAGAAAAATAGAAAGGATCCAATTTTAGACTCCCGATCAAATCCTATAGATTTTTTAAAATAGATCGAATCGAATCTAAATGGATTGGGATGGATCAAGTCATAAGTCAACCTAACCCATTTACAATCTTAATTGAGCTTACGTACAGAAATAGAAAAAAATGATGGGTGGTAATTTTCAAAATCATCGAAATAGAGATCAGATATGAAAAGCAACCGTCAAAGAGTAGATGATTGTGATATTTAAGAATAATTATTGTATATTTATATAAATAAATAAAATTATATTTTGAATAGATCTTTTATCAATCAATCTGACCAGTTTATTTTTATTTTTATCATAATCATTTATACTAAGAATAAGAATAACTTTTAACTTTTCATCATAGTCTAATGCTACACTTTCTGGTAGCTCATCATTACACCCCTAACATAGTTGAACGTTACATCTTTTCCACCATAGCCCAATGCTATACCCAGCCTATCAGTTTCTTTATCCTTTGAATGATTGTATAATAGTGACAAAAATCCTTGAAGGTCCGGATACATATTACTCTCTACCCTCCATCCAATCCATATATTTCTGGCTCGCTGCTGGTACGTCAATACATGCATCCAAGTTTTAGCCGGTGAACCTTGGTGGGCCATCCTCCACCTTGACCAACCGATTTCCCAAGGATTTTCAATGCCTGGCTTGTCCAGTATAGGATTGAAAAAGCGCCCAACAGTCGGCATTCTAGCCGTTCCTCATATTCTTAAAAATATGATGCATATAGTATACATCAATGTTTAGCATCACAGTGTGGCCATCTTCGAACCATCCTTGAAGCTTTCATTATTGGTTAAAATGTTGTGCAAACACTGAAATCTCCAAGTTACTTGATTGTTTTTTATTGCAAGTAATCTAGAGAGTGGAAAATCCGGATCTGACCTTGTTTTCTATTTACACATATGAATATAAAGATATACGGATGCATGCACCCACATATACATAAATATGTACACACACACACACATATATATATATATATATATATATATATATATATATATATAATATAAATATATATAGAGAGGGAGTTGGACTTGGCTGTACTCAAGTGAATCTTTATTTAGATTAGGTCACCTAGATTTACAAATGGAGATCTCATATAGATGATATGAGCCATTTGATATGATCTATTATATCTAAATTATTTGTATAAATCAAAAAATATATGATTTAAAAATTCCTAGCCTATACATCTGATGGTGATAAAAATATATATTATTTCATATTATTTAAACTATACAATATTTTGACTACTTGATGTAAAGACCAAGGAGCTCCAAATCCCATAATTGTTAGTATATAAGTAGTTTAAAATTAGCAGATCACATTGAACGGTTTGGATTATAAGTACGAAAACCTCAACGTCCGATATAAATCTAACCAAATTTGAATAGAAATCTACTCAAGTGTATCTAAGTTGAACTCTCTCTCTTTCTCTCTTTCTATATGTGTGTGTATATACATACATACATACATTTATACATACATATGTATATACATACATATATTTATACATACATATGTATGTGTTTATATATACATACACACACACACAAATATATATATATATATATATATATATATATATATATTATATATATATATATATATATATATATATATATATATTCATGTGTATCTGTATATGTTTGTATATATGTGTGTTTATATGTATGTATATATGTGTGTGCGTAGAATAGACTTAGGTTAATTGGGCTCCAAATCTGATCAAGTTTTCCATTGTCTGATTAACACAAATCTCTATATAAGAAAACAAAAAAATTAACGACTATTTTTTCTATCTATTTGGACTTAAAAAATGAAAAATAAACTATACATTAATACTGATGGGATGAAAAACCATACACCATTAATATAAATTTCATGGAAGCCTACGCGCACCAAAGATTGGGTTCAAATTTGTGTTTAGACAGAAGTGTTTCTATAAACCCGTGGAGTTTATATTAACTCTGGAGCATTTTGGTTTATCCTGGACTAGTTCGTATTTATTTTAAAAAAAATTATATTTATTTTATTTAAAATTAATATTTATTTTATATTATTATTGTTTATTGCAAGGAGATAGAGTCACATATTAATTCTACCTGCATTAATGGTCTAAAGATGCGAATGGATAGATCACTTTAGGTCTCTCCCGTAATAAACATAAATGAGAAACATAAATTTTGGATAGAATAAATATAAATTTTTTCAAAATAAATATAATTTTTATAAAATAAATAAATTTTATATACAATAAATATAAATAAATTTAAAATAAATAAAAATAATTTAAAATAAATATAAATTTTATAATAATAAATAAAAATATTATAGGATAAATACAAATTTGACTCTATGTCTATCCCATCTGCATCAATGATTTATTTTTTTATAATTTTTTAAATCTAATCTGTTTCTCGATGAAGGAAATATCTCAATCGGCCAGCTGTGAGAAGTACTAAAACCATAAACTCGGGAAAATTAAATGAAAAAAAAAGTCTCCTGGCATGCAAATCTATATGTGGAATCATCCGCTCCTCTCATCCAAAATAAATTAAAGTCCATGAGCCATTCGAATGTGTGTTCCACGAGTTGGAATGGTTCAAAAGTTTCTCACGTACTAGTTGAAAACTGAGATGTTTCCAGGGAAATGCCTCTTATGCCCTTTGAAAGTTTGGCCAGCTATATTCGATCTTTTTATTTATTAATTAATTATATGTCGGTTGTTTTGTATGCTTTTATCTTGGCATAGGATTAAAATCGGATCAAATATGGATCGAATATCAGCATATTTATATTTATATTTATTTTATTTGATGAATATAAATACGTATATAGATATTATTCGGATGTAAAAATTAATATTCATATTTGTTTTAAATAGATATAGATATAATTCAGATATTAGAAGTATAGATATAATTATAGATATAAGTTAGATAATTAAACTTTATGACTATAGAATTAGAGATATTACTAGATAAATAATAAATCAAATTAATAACATATTTATTTAATTATATATATATATTTTTAAAAAAATAATAAGTGCTATATAAAATAATATAGAATTATATGTAGATTTGATATTCAGATACGGATTAGATAGTCGTCCATCCATATTCATTTCCATTTTTCTTAGACGAATATGAATACGGATACGAATTTTAGTTGAATCTTTAAATTTCTGTCTATATTCAGATTAATTCAGATATGAGATCGGATTCGGACGGATAATATCTATACCACTTTCATCCCTATTCTAACATAAAAAAAAAATGATATTTGGTGGATCTTTTGCTCAATCCTATGATAGAAAAAGAAAGAAATCACGTATGATATTTTTTTTATTTTTAAATATATTTTTTATCGATACGTATTATATGGCTAAATAACACATGCCAGACAAATTAGTTACTTAGCAGATCAATACATATATCTACATAAATCAATACATAGTTTTTACAATATTGTGTTAACAGTATACAGTGCACAATCAGATGATATACATTTAAAAAATTAATCATCTAGCAATCCAATACATACTTTTATGTAATTTGATACACATATTTTGAAATATCATATCCATCAATACATAATATATGACAAGATAATACATACTTATCGGCTTCTTGATACATACCATAAGCTTATTTAATGCACATCTAATAGTGAGCATCGGTGAATTTCTATAGTTATCAATTTATTTAAAGACGTGTATTTTTTTTACTTAATGATTAATTTATTTAGTATATATCATTTGATTGTATATTAATGTGTATCAGTAAAAAATATATTCTCAAATAAAGAAGAAAAAGATATCTATTTTTTCATAAGATTGATAATTCTGCTGATAGAAATAGTTTTTTATTTTAATTTTTTTTTTAAGATATAAATCAGAGAAAACAAAATAAAATTGAAAGCCTGCACCATAATTTTTTCTATGATGCCTACCCCATATGATTTTTGTTTTCTCCTAACACCATACAAAAATGACAATATTTCCTGGCTTCAAATTCCATAATTTCTTCTAAAGATTTCTTTGGAATCTCTATGCACAGAGGTTAATTAATTAAAAATAAAAGGAGCATCAAGTTTTATGTACTTGTGGTTAATGAAGGTTTGTGTCATCATTAGACAAGGCGATGTGAACATCCAAACTACCGGCAATGTACATCGCCTGATGTTTGTATGTCATAACATCCGGCAAGAAGAATCTTTGGTACATTTTGTAATTAAAATGGATCGTGAAATATATATATATATATATATATATATATATAGGAGAGAGAGAGAGAGAGAGAGAGAGAGATGATGGGAGGTTTAGCCATCCAAAATTTATTGGATTAAGATAAATCACAGAATTGAATTTGAAGAGAGCAGAAAACAAAGGGAACTGGGTATTTGCTCCATCAGGCATCAGCTGTATTATTGCATTTGATTCAAAATTTTATCCCAATAATGATTGATGAGCCCAGTTGATTGTTTCCAGTAATATTGTCTCTCGACTCTCTCTCTCCATTTTTTTTTCTTTTTTTTGATACAATCTCTCGAGTCCTTCGAAGGTGGTCTGGCATGTTCATTACGTTTTGGTTGCTTGGGGGACTTGTCTCCCTCTTTCTACGATGTGGTCCTCCTTCCACTTGGACTTCAAGAGAAGACAGATACCATAATGCGACGTACAATCGTGATGCGACCATCTTTGACGTTCTTAGGTGATAGAAAAAAGTCATGACAAAAGTAGCAATTTGCTTGACATAACGGTCCACTCTGGAACAAGTGGTGACGGTGGCCATGCTTACGTACACGCAAAATGGAAGAACGGCGGACAATAATTTTCAACACCGCCATGATGAATATCATGCGGGTGTGGTCCCCCCTCGTATGGGATTTTTTTTGCTGCTAGAAATGATTGTTAACATGGTGTGAGCACATCCAAAAATGTCAAAACATAAAATATCCTCGGCAACATCAAAGTCGACATCCATTCGTCCATAAGCCTTCAACAGAGTACTCCGCAATAAAGGAGGTAACTCAGTCTACTGCTCCCTTTGCCTCCTGATATACATATTTGGCTACAAAAAAAAATACCTTCTCTCTCCAATGCCCAAGCATCTTCCAGCAAAAGGGAGGGCAAAGTTCTCCTAATCTAACTCCAGATCCAATCAGCCATTGTTGTTGAATCTCCTCCAACATAATAGATTCCATCTTAAGCACCCACCAAGCATATTTGATGCTCTCCCTTGCTGCTCTTAATTCTACCCTTAGAATCGGAAAATCAAACAATGGAGCCTCACCTACCACAATAAATCTATAGTCCATGCCTCTAATCACAAAGACCGACCTGTCATGCCCATCGCTATATATCCAAACGCTACCATAAGAGTTAACTTGGAAAGAAAACTCGAAGATGATCAGGATTCCAAAGATGAAGGTTATCCTGATCATTGTAGAGGCTGATGAGAAACCCTAAATGTCTCGAGCTGTCAAGGGCTCAACACTGGCATGTGATCCAATAATCTCCTCGACATGTGTTCATACTCTCTCCAAGATGAACCTCGGTGGGTGCCTGCTCCCTTCAAAGATCCAGGTATTTTTAAATAGCCAAATATGACAAGCTATATACTCCCCCTAAATAACAATTGGCATCAAGTGTGGGCGACTAGGGCTACTGTGAAGCCGAGTCATAAACATATCAATCAATGTATTTGATTGCCCCAGGTCCTAAGTAGCACCGACAAGTCTCCAAAAAAAGGTTGGGGGTCTTACTATGTCTAATGATCAGATGACTGATCTTATCCCAATTTGATGAAATTTTAGTATGTTATTTCTAACATTGAGAGCTATAAATTTAATAACTTCAATCTTTGAAAAGTCTTTTCCGTACAATATTTCAAGCATCCATAATTGATGAGATCTATCATCTACTTGTTCATTTATTATTGAAATCCATCTTATTAGTAATAAATATTTTTATTATAGAAGTCAAGATTTAATCTTAATGATGTATTTGAGTAGCCTCTAGTTGATTTAGAGAAGGTCTATTAAAATTCTATTATTCTAAATAGTAAAAGTTTTTGGCTGGACTAGACCCGTGGTTTTTTCTTTTACATCAAAAGATTTTTCATGTTAAAAAGTACGGTGTCTCTTAGTTGTGAGTTGCTTTACTATTTTGCATGTTAGTTGCTTGCATAGATCGTAGGAAATATTATTGCTTGGTAAACTATATTAATATTTCATTTGATTATATAAAAAGAAAAAAGAAGTTGGTGGTATTATTCTTTCATGATTGTATTTTTCTCAATAGAGTGGTATCAAAGAAAGATTGGAAGTGGCTGAATTTTTTTTTTATGAATTAAATGGAAGAACATATGGATGGATGTTTCGTTAAACTTACATCTTCTAATTGTTCAATTTGAAATTCTTGAATGAAAGATTTACTATTTTGTAAAGATTTATATGATCTCATTAAAGGGTATAGTACCAAACCAAGTGACAAAATTTTATAAGAATAGAAAAAAATAAATAGGAAGACAGTTGAGTTAATCAGATAGTAGATAGATGATAGTATTTTTCATCAAGTTGTCATAGAGATTAATGTCCATAACTTATAAAAGAAAATGGAGTCTTTATGAATAGACAACCACACAGAGCAAGATATTTATGACCAAAAACTTACGAATATAAAGTATAAGGAGGAAAGTTTAGTTGCTGAGCATTTAAGTAGATTTTATGATGTAATGAATTATTTGGTTACTATGAAAATGATACTAGATGATGAGTTAAAGCATTGTTGTTGCTTGATTTCTTGTCGACAGTTGAGAAACTCTGATTGTATTACTCAACAATTCTAATGGTACAGTAACATTAGGAATGATGAAAGATAATATGCTTAATTAAAAATTTAAAAAAATAGGGTATGACTATACAATCAGAGGTATTTGTTACAGTAAGATAGGAGAGAAGTAAAACTAAAAACTCATAAAATTTTAATAGCTATGATAAGTCAAGAGGAATGTCCAAATTTAGAAAAAAATATAAAATATTTTCATTATGGCAAGTTAGGGCATAAGAAAAGGAAGTGCAGAAAATCTAAAAAAGAGCCATCAAGAAAGAAAGATGAAGACAATGACACAGCAATAGTTACATCTAATATTGATGTTGTTATTATTTGTGAAAATGATTATGTGAACCTTACATGCTACGATTGTACTTAGATTATTGACTCAGGTGTCTCTTTTCATATTATTTTTTGGCGTGACTTCTTCGTATCTTATATTAGTAGTGATTTTAGGAATATCAGGATGAAAAATGATGGAGTAACTACGATTGTAGGTATGAAAGATATTTGCTTAGAAACCTACGTTGAGTGTCAATCATTACTGAAAAATATGATATATATTCTAAATATTTATCTCTACTTGATCTCTATAGGAGTACTACTTGATGATGAAGATTACCACAACTACTTTGATAAAAAAAAATAGAAGCTCATCAAAGGTTCGTGAGTGATAGCAAGAGAGAATAAATCAAATATATTTGACATAATGCAAGAAAAATTATGTAAGATGGAGGTGAATACTGTTCGAGATTTTTCTATTAAATTATGACATTAGTGGTTTAGTCACATGAGTAAAAATAGACTTGACATTTTTGCTAGAAAAAATTTTTTCCTATAAAATGTATGCCTTCAAAAACATGCACTAATTTTTTAGCTGGCAAACAATATAGAGTTGCATATCGTAAATCTTCTCCATATAGAAGATTATATGTTTTGAATGTAATTCATACTGACGTTTGTATTATGGATGCCAAAACTCTTGGTAGTACTCTCTATTTTGTTACTTTTATTGATAATTATTCTAAAAAAATTATTTTTATTTTAAAATTTAAAGATCAAATGCTTGATATATTCAAGTATTTTCATGCTAGTGTTGAAAGAGAATGGGAAAGACAATTAAAGTATATTTCAGCAAATAGTGGTGGTAAATATAGCATCCATTTGAGAAATATTATGGCATCAAGCTTGAGAAATATTGGAGTTGCTAAGAGAATGAATCACATAATTTGTGAAAGAATTTGATATATACTCTCTCATGCTAAATCGTATAAATTCTTTTGGAGTAAAGCGATGAAAATAATAGTGGATTTAAATAGCTTTTATCCTTCAATTTCTCTTAAAAGTGATGTACCAAAAAAAGTAAAGATCAAACAAGATATATTATATGATCACTTGAAGGTAGTTGGTGATAGAGCATTTATTCACATTTCTAAAGATGAGAAATTTAAGTTTAATAGTAAGTCTAAACAGTATATCTTTTTGGATTATACATATGAAAAGTTTATTATAGATTATAGGATCCAATTGAGAAAAGGTTATCAGAAGCAGAAATATTGTGTTGTTAGAAGATTTCTGATAATTAAGGATTTTGAAAAGATTGAGAAGTCAAATTCTGTTACTAGAAATTATGTTGATCTAAACATACATCCAATGCCCCTTATTATAGTAAATGATGATAATAAGGGAGATGTGCAAGAAGCTAATAGTCACATAGTTGATGAGTCCATACCTGATAATGATGTACCGGATGGATATATTGAGCAAGCTCCTTTAAAAACACTAGTTAAGCCTTATTTAAAAAGATCTACCATAGAGCATTGACCTTCCCAGAAGGAGTTCTCCTTACGAGTATGTGATGATCACTAATATGGGAGAACCAGAATGCTATCAAAAAATTATGAATCGTAATAACAGAAAGAATAGTGAAAAGCCGTATAGGAGATAAAATTTTTGCATGAGAATCGCACGTTTAAGTTAATGGAACTACTTAAAGGCAAGAGAGACTTAAGAATAAATAGATGTTTAGGCTGAAGGCTAAAAAGAAGAGCTCACAATCAAGGTATGAAACATGGTTGATTGTGAAACGATTTGATCAGAAAAAGGATACTGACTTTAAAGAAATTTATTCATCTATGATCAAGATATCTTCAATCCAAATTGTTCTTGATTTAACTATAAATATAAATTTTAAGATTGAACAACTTGATATGAAAACTACTTTTCTCTATGGTGACTTAGAGGAGAAAATTTATATGGAGCGGTCAGAGGAATTTATAGTTAAAGACCAAGAGCATCTTATATATAGATTGAAGAAGAGCTTATATGAGCTCAAGAAGCATCTTGACAATGGTATAAAAAGTTTGATTCTTTCATAATGGATCATGGGGATAATAAAACTACTTTTTATCATTGTATATTGATAAAAAGATTCTCTGACAAAGACTTCATTATTTTCTTACTTTATGTGAATGATATGCTAATTGTTAGTCATGATGCTAAAAAAATTGCAAGCTTGAAGAGAGAGTTAAGTAAGTTCTTTATTATGAAGAAGTTAAAGTTGACTAAATAAATTTTTAGCATTGAAATTACTCATGACAGGAAGAATAGAAAGCTTTAATTATCTGAAGGTAGATATATCAAAAGGTGTTGGAAAGGTTCAACATGAGTAAATCCAAACCTGTTTCCTCTCCACTTGCAAGTCACTTCAAGTTTAATATTAAACAATATCCTACAAGTGAAAAAGATAAAGAAAAAATAAAGAAAATTGATAGTTTAATATATGTCATGGTTTGCATAATGCCGAATATTTTCATGCAGTTGGTGTTACGAGTCAATTTCTCATTGATCCTGATAAGGAACATTAGGCAACTGTTAAATGAATTTTTAGGTATCTTAAAAGCACTTCTAAAGTCTATATATATTTTAGTAATGGCAAATCTATATTAGATAGGTACACAAATGCAAACATGGCTGATGATATAGATTCTAGAAGGTCTACATTAAGATACTTAATAGCTTTTCAGGAAAAATAATATTATGACAATCTAAGTTATAAAAATATATTATTTTGTCCACTATAGAAGCCACGTATTGTAGTTACAGGAGCTTGCAAAGAACTCTTTTGGATGAAAAAATTTTTACAAAAATTGAGCCAAGAACAAGAGAAGTATACTTTATTATGATAGTCAAAGTGTCACCTATTTTAAAAAAATAATATTTTATTTGAGATCCAAGCTTACTGATATAAGATATCATTGGATTCGAGATGCTTTGGAGATAAAATTATTTTATCCTAAAAAATCAATACCGATGATAATAGATCAAATATGATAATTAAAATCTTGTTTATAGAAATATTAATTCCTCATAGAGAGAAAGCAGACTTAGTAGAACCCCCATATGAATCGAAAGGAAGAGACTTATTAGTGTGGTCCCTCCTCATATAGGGCCCACATCATTTAAAATTAAAAAAAGAAAAAAAACATGGTTGGCTCCTTTACAAAAATGTTGGGCTTATTGTTTTGTGGTAAGAGAGAGGTGGAAAAATAGAAGGATAAGGGAAGAAGAAAAAAAAAAAAAAAAATTGATTCTACTTTGTCAGATGATCAAATAATTGATCTTATCCCAATTTTGATAAAATTTTAATATGTTATTTTTAAAATCGAGAGCTATAAATTGAATGGTTTTGATTTTAAAAAACTTTCTCTATAGAATAATTCAAGTATCCATAATTGGTGAGATTTATCCTTTACTTGTTCATTTATTTTTGAAATTTATCTTATTGGTGATGATTATTTTTATTGTGGAAGCTAAGATTTAATCTTAATGACATATTTGTGTAGCTCCTAGTTGATCTAGAGAAGATCTTTTATAATCTTATTATTCTAAATAGTAAAAGTTTTTTTGTTGGATTAGATCCTATGGTTTTTTCCTTCACATCGAAGGATTTTTCACGTTAAATTAAAATTGTAGTCTCTTATTTATGGGTTGTTTGATTATTTTTTTAATTAATTGCTAGCATAGATCATAAAAGTTATTGTTGCTTGGCGAACTATAATGACATCCCGTTTAATTGCACAAAGAGAGAAGAGAAGTTTACGGTATTATTATTTCATGATTGCATTTTTTTTCTAATAGATCAGATATAGAAAACAATCATCAAAGTGGACAATTATAATGTTTAAGAATAGTTATTATGTATTAATATAAATAAAAAAAATTATACTATAGATAGATCCTTCGACAATCAATCCAATCAGTTTATCTTTTTTATTTTTATCTTTACTTTAGTCATCTGCTCTAAAAATATATGGAGCTTAACATTTTATCCGAGCCCCACACTATAACTATAATGAACAATAAAATTCTTGATGAAAATAATTGTCACCAAAAAAAATAGTTCATCATAAAAAGATTTTGGTGACAAAAAAAATTACCATAAGATTTGTCATAAAAAATACGTCACTAAAAATATAAGATGATGATAACTCAGCACTATCACCTTATAACCATAGTTCAATATTACATCCTTTATAATAATGTAGCCCAACGGTACATATCTATTCATTTCCATCTTCTTCGAATGGTGGTGTAAATGACCGCAAAAATTTTTGAAAGTCAAGATACTTGGATACATGCTATCCTTTATCCTCCATCTGATCCACATATTTCTGGCTAGTCCAATACTAATCATACACCCACACATGCATCCAGCTTTGGTGGGTTAGACTTGGGGGCACCCTCTACCTCGATTAGAGACATCCTCATCCAGCCTTTAGGCTTCCCACTAGAGTTAAAATATGGTGTAAACACTAAGGATCTCCAAATTACTTAATTTTTTTTACATAAGTAATTTAGAGATAGTAGAAATTTTGGACCTATCTTATTTTTATGTACACATAAATACATGCACACACATGCATGTGCCCATATATACATATATAGATAGATACATATGTTTGTGGAAAATCTTTCTAACATTTTGCAACTAGAATGGATGATGAGGTAAGTCTTTTCTTTCCCCCTTTAAAAAAAAAGAAAAAAAAGGATGAAAGGAGGCTTAGCCACCCCAAATTCATTCAATGGAGACAAATGACAGCGTCAAATTTGGAGAGCGAGTAGAAAACAAGGAGAACCGCGCGAGTATTTGGTTCCACCAAGCATCGGCTGTATTATTGCATTTTGAATCCACTGGATGCATGGGGAAGCAAATGTTTGGCTCAAAATTCTGTCAAATGATGGTTGGAAAGACCAGGTGACTGTTTCCTTGGGAATGCCTTCTCTACTCCCGTGAGGGTCTGGCGTTTCGTTTTGTTTTGGTCGCTTGGGGGACCCAACCTCCCTCTTTCTACGACGTTGTCCTTCCATTGAAATGGTGATTGGACTTCGACAGATACCACGATGTCAAACAACATCGTTAATGCGCGTCTTTGAGTCTCTTAGGTGATCGAAAAGGTTCCGACCATATCTAGCAACTTGTTTTGACTTAGGATTCCATATTTAAAAAATTCAAATATATCTACAACCTTTTTTTTTTTAACTATTATAAGTTACATCACATGTCATTAAAACTGGCAAAGAACTCTTTTTTGAAGGTACTTAGGACTGATGTTGGCAATATCTGAGAGAGAGTAACCTTTATTGTATTGCCTATTGCTGGCTCAGAAAAAAAAAAAAAAATCTCTAATACCACATCCATGGAATAATTCAAACAATAGATTTTAAATTTTTATTGAGTTTTGATCGCAGATTAAACAGCATTTGAAATTTAGTTTATATTTCAGTAATAATAAATATTTGAACTCGCAAGTTCCAAGGGATGAGATACCAATCAACTGTATTAATAGATGTTGGCTGGATAAAAATATTTTTGAGTAGAAAAAACGTTACTATATTTCTGTTTGGTCTTTTGTTTTCTATTACAATGGCTGATCACACCAGTAAACGATTAAATCTTTCTTCCTGGATAGATCTGCCTTGGCCGTACCGGCAAATAGTAACTGTTTATTATCTTTATTATGAAAAAAAATTACGGTGACCCCATTATTTTGGAATACTATTACCATTAAAATCTTGAGCAGGCATACATCAACTGCACTTGATCCAATGGGTCTTGTAGAGTACGTGGCAAGCTAAGGATACGTTAACTTTGGATGGTATACTCCAACCCTGGCACGGGATCCACTTCCTTCTTCCTGTTTGCATTAATACGGCCACGAAAACTAGCTGGCTGAAATGGCCAGTAGAAAAGATACCTCAACCTTGTACCGCAAAAAAAAGATACCTCAACCAGAACAAAGATACCTGTGACTGTGTGAACCTTGGCGGTCCCAGAAGAGTAGGTCCACCTTTGCACACAGATACATATACATATATTTTTCTTTATTCTTTGTTTCATCACTTTCATGCAGCAAACCTTTTGTAAAAGCCTTATAATCAATTAAAGGTGACTAGTATTTGGCATGTCTATAATAGTGACGTGTATAGTAATCTATGAAATATATTAGGAGACTCCTAGGTTTTCGTAGTTACTTTCTTCTCTCTTCTATAGTTGTATCAGGACTCTAATAGAAAAAGATTTGCTGAAAAAGATTAGCTACAGGGAACAATTTGGCTGCGAGGAAATATCCATCTTGCACCTAGACACATATATATTTGTTTTTTTCTCTTGTTTCATGTGGCAAACGTGTTGTAAAAGCCTCACAATCAATTAAAGTATCACTGTATTTAGCACGTGCGTAGCAATAATGACTACATATACAGTGCTTTTACATAAAGAAATGTATTCTGAGACTAGAATGTTTTTCAGTCATATCATATATATATAGAATGACTTAGATTACTGAGCAAACTTTACCTACCAATTTGAACCATGAATCAAGTAGAATCAACCAATGCCTAACTTTTTTGACATGAACTCATGCCAAGATAAGAAGGAGAGCATATGCTTCACCCTGGCATTCATGTTGTAAGTTCTGAATGCATCAATCTCATTAGGCTAGATTGGATTATGAGGGATGTTGCCACTGGATATATATAATGGTTTGATTTGTATTACATCTGTAGTAGGACATACATCCCACACAAAAATGGACCAGAGCAGCAACTTGAAAGTTGATATAACTATCATGCATGTTGAGGTATTTCGCCACTTAAAACTATATGGTTGGTGATGGGGTCAAACAGTGATGCTTTTCAAGGCCAGGAGGCACAACAAAAATGCTAATGCCACGACTTGGCCCAGTTAGACGTGCTTTTTTGTGTGGTTAGGCTCTCAATTAGAATGGTTTTGCATTGTAGGTTGGAGGTGAGGCTTGATTTGAGCGGTACTTCACATCATACACAAGTTGTTCAGGCCCGTTCAAGCAGTTTGGCACCGACGGGCATGGTTTAGCTTAGTCCAAGACAGTTTGCAGTTCCGACCTTTATGGAGAAATAACTTTCTGCAAATGTAGACCATTGTCATCAGCCTTGAAGTAGTTTGGTGAGGAATAGACTACCCACTGTTTTGTAGACTACCAACCTAATGAGTTTTTCTCCTTCTCTTTTAATTTTGTTCCAAAAACCTAACGAGTTGATTACGTGAAAAAGATGTGTTAATTGTTTGACCCGGTCAATACCAAACCGATCCTAATGGGACTCCTTTTTCCCTTCCAATTGTCACATCAGCAGGGCATATAGGGTTTTAAATAACCCACCCATGGGTTCACAGTTTTTTCCTCTCAAGCGGCATCCCAGGCTCCCAGCGGTTCACGACTTCGCGGTGCGGCGCCTCCTTTCATTTTCTTTCTACAATTTTTAATACAAATATATATTGAGAGAGAAAATTTTAGATATATAAAATTTTAAAAAATTTTATGATGCTTCTCCTCTATTATAATCTTGATAGTAAAATTACTCATCTTGCCCATGGACGTAGGTGCATTGCTGAACCACGTTACATTCTGGAGTGCTCTTTCCCTTTCTTTTTCTTTACATTATTTTTTTTGATCTATTTTTTATCGATTTATTCAACAAACTAGTATCAGAGCTATTCTATTCCTTGATGAATGAAGATGACGATGAAGTTCGAGATCCAAAAATTTGACAGAACCAACAGCTTTACATTATGGCAAGTTAAGATGCATCTGTACTGATGCAGCAGGGATTGCAAAAGGCATTGTTGGAAAAGGAAAAGATATCCGATTCATTGACGCCAGAGCAGAGTGAGGAGATTGATGAGAAAGCTCTTACGGCAATACAGTTGTGCTTATCCGATGAGATATTGCGCAAAGTCCTGGATGAAAAGACTGTTGTAGGACTATGGCTTAAGTTGGAGTCCCTCTACATGATAAAATCTCTCACCAACAAATTATATTTAAAGCAACATCTCGTCATATTGCACATGGCAGAAGGTACCTCTATTAAATCTATTTAGATGAATTTAGTTCTATTATTATAGATCTCTGCTCGATAGATGTTAAAATCGAAGTGGAGGATGAGGCCCTTTTACTATTGTCTTCTTTATCATCCTCTTATAAGAATTTTCATGTAACCTTCTTGTTTGGATGAGATACTTTGTGTCTTGATAATGTCAAGTCCTTCCTACTTTTAAAAGAAAAGATTGACATGCAGATAAGCAATAAGACAGGTGGAGCTTCAAAGAAGGCTTGGTTGCTAGAGGGAGGTCTCAAGAAAAGGATTCTGGCAATAAAGTATATCCAGATCAAAGTCAAAGTATAGGAATCTAATTTATGGTTATTGTAAGAAAAAGAATCACATAAAAGCTTGTTGGGATATACCGACCGACCCCTTTTACGCCGACTCACCCTCGACCTGTCTGACCGACGCCCGACTCTACCGACCGCACTGACCGATGACTGCCGATAGTAGCTGCCGACATTATCCGACTGAAGGAGTGTCAGTCGGGTAGACCCATTCTGTTCCCAACCAGCCGAACGGGGGAGCCCAAATCACCGACTCACTGTCGGGGGTGGTAGCCGACGTCAGACTTCAGTGAGGCATCAAACCGACCGACGGTGTCTCGGGTCATCACCTGACGTCCTGACAGCCGAATACCGAATATGATCGGCCAGGCCGCCCAAGGGCCGTACGACCGCCATGGGTGTTGTCTTGTCAAGGACATGCTGTGTAATCGCCCTGGGGCATTGTCCTACCAAGGACATGGGTTCATTCTGACAACCCCGGTGATTTGATAGCCACGACGATTTGACAACTCTCCAGTTGTCGCACCATTAATGGCGGGACCACGCCGCCGTCTACTATAAAAAATAGTAAGGCAACAGTCTTGGTAAGCTCTCTCTGACGCTCCCTCCAGCTCCCAAACTTACTCGAGCCCTCTCGAGCTGGGCCTCTAATTTTTCGCTGTTGCCTATCTCTCTCTGACTTGACCGTCAGAGGGTCCCCATTGGAGGCATCTCCAGTCTGTGAGGATTTCTCTTGCAGGTGTGCAACCTCGGCGATCGGAACGATGGGATTGGCCGTAACAGATTTGGCACGCCAGGTAGGGGGACGCTCGACAGAGGTAAGATAGCAAGCTCCCTAGAGCTTCAGAGATCTCTCGAGATGACGAAAACCAGAGCTCAGTAGTCGAGAGCTACCGAATCGGTGAGGCACTCTTCCCGTCGGGAAGAGCCCTCTCCTTCACCCTTCATGGTGGAGCCCAGCTCTCCACACCCAGCGGTGACCACGGAGGTAAAGATCGCGGTGATCGTGCAGCAAATGACCGTTCTGACGGATGCGGTCAAAAATCTCCAGCAGCAACCGACTCAGTTGCCGTAACCGCCGGCAGAACAACCGGTGGCGCATCCCATGCCGTCCAGAAGCAGCCGCCGACACCCGCGTCCACTTCCATCTCCTCCTCAAGAGCAGCCATCTCACCACTCCCACTGAGAAGGGGGGAGGCGGCCACGGCGTGACGCCCGCCGGTCTCGACGTCTCTCCCCTTCCCAGCTGGAGCAGCGAGGAGGAGAAGCGGCCGCGGACACCGTCCGCCTCACTCTCAAACTCATCGGGAGGATCGACTCCTGGAGTTTCTCAACACCGACGGTTAAATGACTACGAGCGCAAGTTTGAAGAAATTGACCATCGACTTGCCTAGCTCCAGGCGGATGGACAGAAGTCGTCGAACGATGTCGACTTTCGGACCACCCAACCTCTCTCCGATTCATCTTTGACGAACCGATCCCTAGTCGGTTCAAGATGCCTCACGTGGAGCCTTACGACGGCTCCACCAACCCAATTGACCATCTGGAGAGCTACAAGGCTCTCATGACAATCCAAGGGGCAACCGATGCCCTCCTTTGCATCGGCTTCCCTGCCACACTCCGCAGAGCTGCCAGGGCCTGGTACTCCAGCCTCCACTCGGAAAGTATCCACTCCTTCGGACAGCTCGAACATTCTTTCGTGGCCCATTTCAGCACCAGCTGGAAGCCGCCGCAAACCTCAGACAGTCTTTTCTCCCTCAAGCAGGGAGAAAATGAACTCTACGATACTTTGTGGCCCGGTTCAACACGGCCACGCTTGAGGTCTGGGGCCTCAACGAAGACAAGGCTATTTCGGCCATGAAGAGGGGGCTAAGGGGATCTCGCTTCACATACTCCCTGGACAAGACCCTCCCTCGAATGTACGTCGAATTGTTGGAGTGCGCATACAAATACATGCACGCAGACAAAGGAGCTTCCGATCGATGCCTGACCGAAGCACGGGCCAAAAGGAGAAGCGCAAGAAAGGTCGGGCTCTTGCTGAACCCAACAGGCCCCAACCGACAAACGGGTCTCACCCCGACGTGGAGCCGAGATCATCCTGATGGCGAAGTCCGAAGCGGTGCATCGCAGGTATGACTCCTACACTCCCCTCTCTGCTCCTCGTGTGCAGATCTTAATGGAGATTGAAGGAGCGGAATATCTGCGATGACCTCCGCCTCTGAAGGCAAAAGGCCTCGACCGGAGAAGGTACTGTCGGTTCCATCGGAGCTACGGTCATACCACGAGCAATGCATCCAACTCAAGGATGAGATAGAGACCTCATCCGATGACGCTATCTCAGGAAGTACCGAAGGGAGCCGCCGGCTCGACCCCTTAACGACCGACAACCCAACCAACTGAAGAGGCGGCGAATAATCGGCCTACAGCTGGGGTCATCAACATGATCTCCAGACGACTGGATCGGGGGACGACTGCTGGAGAAGAGTCGATAAAGCAGCCATGCCAGGACAATGTAATCATCTTCACAGATGAGGATGCTCTGAGAATTCAAACTCCCCATGATGACGCTGTTGTTGTCTCGGCAACAATCGTGAATTATGATGTAAAAAAGATTCTTGTCGATAATGAAAGCTCAACTAATATTTTATTTTACTCGACTTTTTTTCGAATGCGACTGTCAACCAACCGATCAGGAGGGTCTCTACGCCCCTCGTGGGTTTCGCCGGACAAGCCATCGCGGTGGAAGGAAAAATTACTCTTCCCGTGACAGCTGGGACCGAACCACGACAAAGCACCGTCCATATGACATTCACGGTCGTCCAAGTACCTTCGCCTACAACGCCACACTTGGAAGGCCTAGCTAAATGCCTTTAGAGCGATAGTCTCGATGTACCACCTGCTGGTTCGATTTTCGATCAAAAATGAAGCCGGGAGATACGCGGGGATCAACAACTTGCTTGACGGTGCTTCCAAATTTTGACTCAAAGCACTGAGTCGAAGGACTCCCTGACGGTCGACAAGCTGGATCAACGAAAGAGGAGGAGTGGGGTGAACCGACTGAACAGCTAATCTCCATCCTGATGACAAGGAACCCTAAGCAGGTCGTCTGGGTCGGGTCGCAGTTGACCGATCTAGAGTGACGACAGCTGATAGAACTGTTGAAGGATAACGCGATGTATTCGCTTGGTCGGCAGCAGATATGTCCGGTATACCTCCGGAGATGATGACTCACCGACTTAACATCGCCCCTGGCGCGAAGCCGGTGAGACAGAAGAAATGGGCATTCGCCCCCAAAAGATAGAGGGCCATCGACGAGAAGTGGACAAGCTGCTCGAGGCCGGTTTCATCAAAGAAACCACCTATCCCGAATGGCTCGCGAATGTCGTCATGGTGAAGAAAGCCAACGAAAGTGGAAGATTTGTATCGACTACACGACTTGAATCGGGCCTGCCTAAAGGACAGTTTTCCACTGTCGAAGATCGACCAACTGGTGGATGCGATGTCCGGACTCGACTGCTCAGCTTCATGGATGCCTTCGCCGGATATAACCAGATCCAGATGGCGCCCGAGGATGAAGAGCATATGGCCTTCATGACCGCCAAGGGCCTTCACTGCTACAGAGTTATGCCCTTCGGTCTGAAGAATGTCGGAGCCACCTACCAACGCCTCGTCAACAATGTCTTCAAGAATCAGATCGGACGCAATATGGAGGTCTACGTGGATGACATGCTGGTGAAGAGCGCACAGATTTCAGACCCAAGACTTGGAAGAAACCTTCCGCACCCTTCGACAACATCGGATGAAGTTAAATCGACCAAGTGTGCCTTCGGGTAGCTTCGGGGAAGTTCCAGGGTTCCTCATTTCTCAACGTGGAATCAAGGCCAACCCTGAGAAGATAAGGGCGATTATGGACATGCGGCACTCGAACAGCAAAAAAGAGGTGCAGTAGCTCAATGAGAAGGTCATCGCGCTCAGTCGATTTATCTCTCGATCGGCTGAGAGGTGCCTCCCGTTCTTCAAAACCCTGAGGCAGACGAAGGATTTTTCCTGGCCGAATGATGCCGGCAAGCCTTTGAAGATTTAAAAAGTACCTGGCCTCTCCGCCTCTACTTGTGAAGCCAAAAGTCGGAGAAACATTGTATCTTTATTTGGCTACCTCCCCAGAGGCTGTTAGTTCGGTACTCGTCCGGGAGAGCGAGAGCTGAATTCACCAGCCCATATACTACACCAGCAAGGTGCTCCACGGAGCTGAGACTCGTACTCAAGGGAAGAAAAGATGATATTTGCCCTGGTCATATCCGCGCAATGACTCCGTCCGTATTTTCAAGCACACCCATCGTGGTCCTGACCGATCAGCCCCTGAGGGCGATCCTCCATCGCCCCGACACATCAGGACGACTGGCAAAATGGACGGTGAAGTTGAGCGAGTTCGACATCCAGTACCGACCGCGTCCTGCTTTGAAAGCCCAAGTCCTGGCTGACTTTGTTGCAAAATGCCTGACAGCCGACCAAATGTCGGAAGACGGGAGCTTCAAAGAAGTTGCGACCTCCAATGTAACCCCGAGTCAACCTGGGTTTTACACATAGATGGAGCTTCCAATGCCCAAGGGAGCGGCACCGGGTTCCTGCTCACCAACTCAGAGGGGGTGGTTACCGAGTACGCCCTCTGATTCAACTTCAAAGCTTCTAATAATCAAGCCGAGTATGAAGCGCTTCTCGCTGGCTTGAGAATGGTGCAGGAGCTCAGGATCGACAGCCTTAGAGTCTTCTCTGACTCCAGCTGATCGTGGGATAAGTCAAAGGCGAATTCGTGGTGTGGAACCCGACCATGGCAAAATATTTCCAGAAGGTGAGATATCTCGTAGCACACCTTAAGTATTTCGAGATCTCCCACATTCTCAGATCGGAGAACGCTCGGGCCGATGCACTCTCCAGACTCGCGACGTCCGCCTATAGCACCCTGAGCCGGACACTCATGGAGAGCCTCGAGCAATCGAGCATCGATAGGACTGAGGAGATGCTGCAATTGACGATCGAGCCAAGTTGGATGGACCCGATCGTCCGGTACCTGACCGACGGAACCAGCCCCGAAGACCCTGTGGAAGCCAAGCGACTCCGATGGACGGCCTCCCAGTATGTAATGATGGACGGGCGACTCTACAAAAGGTGTTCTCCCTTCCCTTGCTACGATGCCTCGGACCGACGGATGCGGACTACGCACTCAGGGAGGTGCATGAAGGGATCTGCGGGAGTCACCTGGAGGGCAAATCCTTGACCTACAAAGTCCTGCGGCAGGGTTACTACTGGCCCACTATGAAGAAAGACGCGGCTGACCTGGTTCGGAGGTGCGAGCCATGCCAGAGGTAGCTAATTTGCAACACCGGCCCCCAACCAACTGACTGCCATTGTCGCCTCGTGGCCTTTCGCCCAATGGGGGATTGACATACTCGGTCCTTTCCCTTGACGTCTGGCCAAAGAAAGTTTATAGTTATCACAATCGACTACTTCACCAAGTGGTGGAGGCCGAACTTCTGGCAAATTACGAGCGTAAGATGGAGGACTTTGTCCAGAAGTCCATCATCTTTAGGTTCGGACTGCCGC
The DNA here is from genome assembly GCF_000442705.2 of Elaeis guineensis. Classification (NCBI taxonomy): domain Eukaryota; kingdom Viridiplantae; phylum Streptophyta; class Magnoliopsida; order Arecales; family Arecaceae; genus Elaeis; species Elaeis guineensis. The sequence goes on from NC_026003.2 coordinate 100,380,285, forward strand.
ACATCATCATCACCGACAATGGGTGACAGTTCAATAACAACGACTTCAGGGAGTTCTGTGCAAGGTTTCATATCACGCATAAGCTGACTTCGGTCAGACATCCACAGTCCAACGGAGAAGTCGAAGTGGCCAATCGGATCATTCTGCATGGACTGAAGACCCGACTGAACGCAGCCAGGGCCTCTGGGTCGAGGAATTACACTCGATCCTCTGGGCGTACCGAATGACACCTCGTGTCCCGACCGGAGAAACTCCTTTCAACCTGGCCTTCGGACGGAGCAATGATCCCACTGGAGATCGGGCTACCATCAACTAGAGTCGAGCAATATTGTGAGCCAACAACTCTGAGTGTCGGAGAGCTGACTTGGACCTCCTTTCCGAACTCCGATACGAGGCTCAACTCCGCATGGCTTCCTACCGACAGAGAGTGGCCCGATACTATAACGCTAAAGTCAAGCCGAAGTCCTTCAAACCCGGAGACCTGGTTTTGAGAAAGGCGAAGTCTCGAAGCCTCAGGATCAAAGGAAGCTGTCCCCGAACTGGGAAGGATCCTACAAGATAACCGACACTTGCAGACCGGGCGCCTACCGACTTGAGACCCTAGAAGGGACAGCTATTCCCCGAACTTGGAATGCTGACAACCTGAAATTGTATTATCAATAAACTCCGTACGCCCTTCTTGCTTGGAATACAATACGATTTCAGAACTCCAGAGTCCGTGAAGCTTGGCCCTCCACCGAGGGTCGGCTCTCGCCTGAAGTACGAGCCTCGACCCCCCGACTTGAGCCCTACATCTCATCGAAAACCTACACTTCGATCATCAAATCTGTGACTCAATCGCTGAATCTACAGCTCAATCTACGTTCTGATCACCGACGACATATCAGATTCTACAACAGGGGTGGAGGAGCAGAATGTCTACGACGGCCTCCACCTTTGAAAGCAAAGGGCTTCGACCAACGCGTTGGCTAATTTGCCAAACTTTCGACTAAAAAGGCAGAACGCCAAGACGGCCATGACGTACCCACCCGACCAAGGTCTGGACAATGGGTATTCGACTTGCGATGAACCGACCCGTCATGATCGGTCGAAGGATATTCGGCTTGCCACCATTTATCGTACGTCCGGTGTACGCGCCCGACCAAGAGCCGGACAATGGGTATTCGACTTGCCATCATTGCCCTATCCGAATGTGTCGGACGCTACTCGACTATCGGACTCTACGCAACGATCGTGTCGACGAGCCACGTTTGGGATTGGCTGACACCCGAACCCATGTGCGCACCCGACCAAGGTTCGAGCGACAGATGCTCAACCTACGATCTGTACGGCTCTCGACCATCGGATCCTAAGCAGCCTGCGTGGCGGTCAGAATGCCGACCTATGATCGGGCTTGTTCTACCCTTAGCGGGGTGCACGCCACTGATCACTTTGATCGGCTATGCTGGATCCTACCGAACGTCCTAATGGACATGTCGGAACTACGACTTATGCACCCAGAGATGGTTCGACGATCAAACACATTCAACTACACGCAAAAAAAAATGAGAAGTCTTTGATTTTTACTAAGTCAAAATTGGGATGAATCTCGATTACAAAATTGGGACGAAGCTCGATTACAGATATCAAAGACTAAATGGAAAGCAAAAAAAATACAAAGATAATGGAGCGGACACTCTGACTATTCGTCGGAGTCGGCTTCTTCCACCAGGTAGAGCTCGGGAGCAACAGGCATGCCCGCTCGGATCGATGAAGGATCGGGGGTTGGAGCCACCTCATCCTCGACGACTCGCTCCATCGGCAGTGGGTCAGCCTCTCCCTCTGTCGCTTGGTCCTCCGACCCTGGAGGGACGATCCCACTCAGATCGAGCTCTGGGTGCAGACTCTGGATCATTTTTCGGATGTCCTCGTACCCCACCTAGTAGGAGGCAAAGCCGCTCTCGAGGAGATCCTCCCGATACTCCTCCGAACCACGAAAGTCCTCCGCCGCCCGACCCAATGCCTCCCTGGCCGACTCCGCCTCCACCTTCAATATGTCGGCGTCGGCCTGGGCGAAGGATAGGTTCTCCTCAGCCTTGGCCAAGTTCTCCAGGCTAATGCGAAGCTGTTCGCGCTCGCCTTGAGTTTCCTAATGCAGCCATCCCTCTCGCACCTCAGTCAGTGAATGGAGCGGGTCTTGCACCGAACCTGCTCGCGGGCCGACCGAAGTTCGACCTCTGAGGCGGCTAGGCCGTTGGTAAGTCGAGAGATCTCCTCCTCGAGCCTAGCCTCACGATCGACCGACGACTTCAGCTGGTCGACCACGTCACCTTCTCAGCCTCGGTGATCTCTGCCTTCTTCTTCAGGCCACTCGGACATCGCCGAACCTCCGGTACCCAGCCTCTAGCTCCGATATATTATAGATCAGCTATGGACGGAAGGCCGACTGTCAGAAGACCGAATTGATGGAAAAAATAATGAAGAGGAGAAAGAAGAGTAGGAGCTCACCTGGATCATAGTCGGGTAAAAGGAAGAAAGCATGTCGGATACTGGCTGACTCTTCATGATCTTCCGATCGGTCGGGAGAATGGTTGCTTGGCACAACCTCCTGGCAAATCATGATTGGCCAGGGCCGATGCTCCTTCGGGAAGCGGGATGCGGATGACGCGGCTCGACCGGCCGACCTTGTGTCGTCGCCCGGTGCCATCAGAGCCTTCCCTCGTCCGACCGCCCAGGCCGAAAATCGGAGAGGGACGGGAAGCTTGAGCTCGACTGGGTCCCTCCCGAGGTTGCGACGGTGATCGCTGCAGGTCGTTCGGCTCACATACTTCGGCCCGAACCTCCTCTGTCGGTGGGGGAGCCGACGCTCCTTCGGCTACCCCCTCGGTCGCCCCTTCCTCGGATAGCACCTCAGGTGGCACCACCGGCACCGACAGAGCAATGACAGGCTCGTAGCCCGACGCACATTCAACATCGGGCTGCGCTACCATCACTGCAAGGTCGATCGGCGATGCTATCTGAGGCCTCTTGGGAGGTCGTGATAGTTCGGCCCCATGCGCCGACCTCTTTCTTGCCGTATGTTGCCAAATATCGACGTCGGTCAGCCTCACTCTCGGCGACATCCCTGTAATTTCAACGAAAGATCAGTGCAAGTCCAAAGACGGATAGAAAAGATAAAGAACGATCGACAGACCGAGATGTACCTAAACGAGGAATCGAACATAGACTGGCGTCGTACAGAGCTTGCTCGATGATGAGCTCCCTCTGCTTCGACACTAATACATTTTCAGTCGGTGAAAATTCTCTCGATCTCCATCCTCCACCCGACTGTTCTCATTCGGCTGAGTTCGAGGGTCCCCCCAGCGGGAAGGGAACCCCCAAGGAAGCGGAGAGGAAGCAAAGAAAAATTGGTTCTTCCATCCATGAATCGACGATGGAAGATCGGTGATGAACGAAAGATCCTTCTAGGGATTGAAGAACCACCACCCTCGGGCCTTCGGGTGGGGTCGGAGGAGAAGAACGCCCGAAAAAGAGAGATACGAGGATAGGTCGGCAAAAGCCGACACAACAATGTGAAGCTGATTATCAGTCGGACTGAGTTCGGTGCCAGTTGAGCCGGACAAAGCCCGTAATAATCCAGAATGTTCGGACGACCTCTAAAATCGAGAAGCGAAAACCTGCTCGAAGGTCCTCGACATAGAAGGCCACCTGGCTCGGAGGCAGGTTGTTAACCCGACCCTCAGCCCCAGGGGCAAAGAGCTCGAACTGCTCCGGGATACTGTATTGCTCCCTGAGCCGTTCGACGTTTACCCCCGAAAGTGAAGAAACCTCCACCTCCGGGGTCGACCGTGAGTCGTCGGTCGGGTTCCTCGACTGACTTCCTCGTGGAGAGGTTCTAGCCATGACGCTAGCCCCAGAAAGGAGAACAAAAGAAAATGATGAAGAGGGAAGGGAGCGAGGAGACAAAGACAGGTGAAACTCCGAGAAAAACTTTCGAGGGGAGAGCACCAAGACAGCTACCTGAAACTGGGGACCACTCGACAAAGCCTCAGCATCAGGAGCAGATTTACAGCAAAAATGAAATTTTAGATGCAAGTGGCCGCATATATATAAGGCCCATCAACGGTCGAGATAAAAGCACATCGGACGACGGCTTCTCGGATGTCGACACATGTCGGTGCCTGGGCCCTTCCTCGGACCGATGATTCGATGCACCCACCACCAGATCAAGCCACGTCGCCTCCATCTACGTGAATGGGTTCGGCCCAATGGCCCCCTGCCACGTGGCGAAAAAAACTGCATCTCGAGATTCACTAATCGACGGTGGTTCAAGTTTCGAGGAGACGGCGGAAACAGCGGTTCAAGTTCCGAGGAGACGGCGGAAATGACGGTTTCTATTCCCAATGGAACGTCTGACACCAGACCGTTCATTGGTACGGTCGTCAGAGTCGGAGCATGGTGTGATGGATAGCCACTCATTTCGCCCGAAGCCGTCGCCCACGTGGAAATACTGGCCGACATGACATCCGACTCAGGAGTGGGGGGCAACTGTTGGGATATACCGACCGATCCTTTTACGTCGACTCACCCTCGGACCTGTCCAACCGATGCCCGACTCTACTGACCGCACCGACCGATGACTGCCGACAGTAGCTACCGACATTATCTGACTGAAGGAGTGTCGGCCGGGCAGACCCATTCTATTTCCGACTAGCCGAGCGGCGGAGCCCAAATCACCGACTCACTGTCAGGGATGGCAGTCGACGTCAGACTTCAGCGAGGCATTAAACCGACCGACGGTGTCTCTGGTCATCACCCGACGTCCCGACAGCTGAATACCGATGTATGGTCGGTCAGACCGCCTAAGGGCCGTACGATCGCTATGGGCTGTTGTCTTGTCAAGGACATGCTGTGTAATCATCCTGGGGTATTGTCCTGCCAAGGACATGGGTTCGTTCTGACAACCCAGGCGATTTGACGGCCCAGGTGATTTGACAGCCTCCGATGATTTGACAACTCCCTAGTTGTCTGCACCATTAATGGCGGGACCACACCGTCGTCTACTATAAAAAAGGGTAAGGCAACAGTCTTGGTAAGCTCTCTATGACGCTCCCTCCACTCCCAAGCTTACCCGAGCCCTCTCGAGCTGGGCCTCTGATTTTTATTGTTTCCTAGTCTCTCTCTGACTTGACCATCGGAGGGTCTCCGCCAGAGCATCTCCGGTCTGTGAGGACTTCTCTTGCAGGTGTGCGACCTCGGCGATGGGCGACGAGGGATTAGCCGCAACAAAGCTGATTGTTTCAAGCTATAAAATAAAAAATAGCAGAAGAAAAATGATGACAACCATCAAGATCAAAAAGGCACTAATACTAAGGCAAAAGCAAGTGTTACAATAGGAGAATCAAATGATAGCGACATTGTCTTCATAGTTACGGATAAGATACATGGACAAGATGAGTGACTTATGGACTCTGTATGCTCCTATCATATCTGTACTCTTAGAGAGTGGTTCTCGACATACAAGCCTATTCAAGATGGAGTTGTAATGATGGAAAATAATACCTGATGTACAGTTATTGGTATTAGCACTATTCACGTGAGAATATTCGATGGAGTGGTGAGGACTTTATCGGAGATTCGGTATGTTCTGAATATGAAGAAAAATCTGATCTCATTGGGCACTCTTGATGCTAAGGGCTTCAGGTATTCTTCGGCTGATGGATTGATGAAGATCGTTAAGAAAAATCTTGTAGTAATGAAGGCCAAGTTGTTCGACTCGTTGTATGTTCTACAAGGTTCCATGGTAATAGGTTCAGCGATGGTGACTTCTTCCTCTATGTCAAATTAAAAAAGCACCAGACTATGGCTTATGCATTGGGCCGTAGGAGTGAGCATGGTATGACAGAGTTGATCAAGAGAGGTCTACTTGATAGTCAGATTTTAAAAAATTGGACTTCTGTGAGCACTGTGTTCTTAACAAACAAAAAAATAGTCAATTTTAAGGCCGTAGTCCATCGGACAAAAGGTACTCTAGACCACATTCATTTAGATCTTTGGAGACCATCTCATTCTCCTCATGCTAGTGCCAGATATATGTTGACTTTTATCGATGATTTTTCTCGCAAATGTGAGTGTTCTTTTTGAAAAGTAAGGATGAGGTGTTCAGTTATTTTAAGCAATGAAAGACTATGATTGAGAAGCAAACTGAAAAGAAGATTAAAAAATTAAGAACCAATAATGGTTTGAAATTCTGCTCATTAGAGTTTGAAGAATTCTGTAAGAATGAAGAAATCATCAGACATAAGACCGTTAGACATACTTCACAGCAGAATGGGATAGCCGAACAGATGAACAGGACTCTTTTAGAGAGATCGAGCTCGATGCATACACCCTAATGCTGGCTTGGCAAAGAGCTTTTAGGTAGAGACGATCTCTACGGTAAGTTATCTGATAAATCGATCTCCACATTCAGCACTTGATTGCAAAACTTCAAGGAGGTATGGTCTGGTAACCCTTCTGATTATTCTAATTTATAAATATTTAGCTGTCCTGCTTATGCTCATGTAAATGAAGGCAAGTTAGAACTCAGGGCTAAAACGTGCATTTTTGTTGGTTATGCATCGGGGGTCAAGGGATATAGACTATGGTGTTCTGAATCATCTAAGTTACTTATTAGCAGGGATGTCACATTTGATGAGTTTGTTATGTTACATCCTAATTGTGTTTCTTTTGATAAGACCCTGAGTGCTAGTGAGTAGATGGAGATAAAAATTGATGGTACAGTTCAGTTACAGAATTCTTCTCAATCAGAACAGGTTCAGTTATCAGACACCTCAATTAGAAAAATTTCATAAGTTGAGAGGTAGAGTATTGCTACAAATAGAATGAGGAGATAGATCAAACCACCACAGAGATATGGCTATGAGGATTTGGTTGCTTATGCTCTTTCTATGGTACATGATATAGAAGAAGATGGCAAGCCTTCCACATACAATCAAGCTATTTCTAATGCTGTTCTGCAAAGTGGTTAGTGACGATGAATGGGGAGATGGAGTCTCTTCATAAGAATTGCACATGGGAGTTAGTAAAACCACCTATAGGCAAGAGAATTGTTAGCTGTAAGTAGATCTTTAAGAAAAAAGATGGAATTTTTTATGTGGAAGATACAAGGTACAAAGCTTGTTTAGCTGCTAAAGGCTACAGTTAGATAGAAGGTGTTGACTTTAATAATATTTTTTCACCCATCGTTAAGCATACTTCTATTCGTGTTCTTTTATCATTGGTAGCCATGCATGGTCTATATCTTGAGCAGCTCGATGTTAAGATAGCCTTTCTACATGGAGAACTTGAGGAAAAAATTTATATGAAACAGCCGAAGGGATTCATTGTTGAAGAAAAGGAGGACCATGTTTGCCTATTAAAGAAATCACTTTATGGCTTGAAACAGTTTCCTCGCAATAGTACAAGCGGTTCGACTCTTTCATGATAGGTCACGGATATCCTAAAAGCAAGTGTGACAGTTGTGTGTACTTTAGAAAACTTACTAGTAGATCTTTATATATTTGCTACTCTATATCGATGATATGTTAATTGCTTCCAGGGACAAGTTGAGATAAATAAGTCGAAGGCATTACTGAAAGGTAAATTTGAAATGAAAGATCTAGGTGCTGCTAAGAAGATCCTCGGAATGAAAATTAAGAGGGACAGAAAAGAAGAACTATTGCATTTGATGTAGGAGAAATATATAGAAAAGATTCTTCAATATTTTGGGATGACAGATGCAAAGCTGGTGAGCACTCCCCTTACGACGCACTTTAGACTTTTAGCCGCATTGTCATTACAGTCTGACGATGAACAGGAGTACATATCATATGTTTCTTATTCCAGTGCTATTGGGAGCATTATGTATGTCATATTTTGCACATGGTCAGACATCTCCTATGCAGTGAGTATGGTTAGCAAATATATGACCAACCCTAATAAGACTCATTTATAGGCTATTAAGTGGATTTCAAGATACCTATGAGGTACCACTAGCACTTGTTGGAGTTTAGAAGGTGTAAGAATGGTGTGGTTGGATATGTTGATTCAGATTTTACAGGTGATCTGGATAGGAGATCACTTTCAGATTATGTTTTCTCCATTGGTGGATGTGCAATTAGTTGGAAAGCTTCATTGCAACCCATTATGGCCTTGTTTGTGATCGAGGTAGAGTATGTTGCTATGATGGAAGGTGTGAAGGAAGCTGTGGCTACGAGATTTATTTGAAGAGCTTATTCCTAATCGGGAGTCGATGGTTATGTATTCAGACAGTCAGAGTACTATTTATTTGTCAAAAGATCAGATATTTCATGAAAAGACAAAGTACATTGATGTGAAGTTTCACTTCGTTTGGAATGTGATTGGAAAATACACAGTGATTATTAAAAAAATTGGTACTATCGATAATCCAGCTGACATAATGATAAAGCCTCTTTCAGTTGCTAAGTTCAAGCATTGCTTGAACTTAGTTAATGTCTACAATACTTGAGGATACCCTTTGGGGTATTTTGGGAGAGATGAATATTTTTTACTATTTTATATTTGTGAGTATTTTTTTTTACTTTGAGGAGTGCATCTATATTGTCCAAGTCAAAAGATAAAAATTTATTAATTGTTTGACCCGATCAACACCAAACTGAGTCCTAAGGTGACTTTTTTTTTTTTCCTTCCAATTATCACATCAGTAGGGCATATAGGGTTTTAAATAACCCATCCATGGATTCACAATTTTTTCCTCTCAAGCGGTCCACGACCTCATAATGCAGTTCCTTCTTTTATTTTCTTTCTCCATTTTAGATACAGATATATATATTGAGAGAGAGAAATTTTTGGATGTACAGAATGTTAGAAAATTTTATGAGTGCTCTCCTCCATCATAATCGTGATAGTAAAATTGCTCATCTTCATCCATGGACGTAGGCACATTGTTGAATCATGTTAAATCCTGATGTGCTCTTTTTTTTTTATATTATTTCTTTTTGATCTATTTTTTGCCGATTTGTTCCAACAAGATGCATTAACAACAGCTGCCAAGGTTCATAAATATTATGTCAAAGCAACCTTTTTGACGTTAATTATTAAATTTAACTTCATTTATACGTGAAATATCATAAAATCATCTATGGCATTACTTCATCCACAACAAATGATTACGGGACAAAGATGGGCCATCCAATATATCACATCCCAGTACTCCATGTAACTTATTCTGCCATCGGGCGGCCTCATTTGTAATTGTGCTGAATAGATGAAGGCGACGGCAGGCCTAAAGGACAGCCAACGCAGCATCAAGGGGTCCCTACTTTTACATTTTCAAACACAAGAAATGAGAAAGCCTTGTTCATCTCCCAGTCCATGTGCTTTTATTCTATGCACCTGTTCGAATTGATGACTTGGTTCCCTGCATTTCTCTAAGAAAATTCTTCTTGGATCCATTCTTAAGTCCTGATGCTAGGTTTCCAAAGACAATTTAAGTTTGTTCTTGTAATGATAATGATTGATGGGTGGAACCGGTCCCTCCACCATGGTTAATGTCCAACATGTGTGAAGAACTCAATAATGATGGGTCTCATACAAGGAGTGATGTGCAGAAAGGCAAGATCAAGGGATGCTTCCTCTTGCTGGGAAAAGCAATAAAGAGGTGGAAATATGAGGATGGAATAATGAACCCTTTTTTTTTTTTTTGAATGGAGATAGAAGAATGAACTTTGGAATATTTGGGAGGAACAATTTGGTGAAGTTGGTTTCTCATTATGAGTTTAAATGAGTGTAGGCCAATGAGATACGGAATATAGATCTATTGGAACTTGGAAGCTCGAAGAAGGAGTAATTGTTTCCTATCATATGGAAGGTGCTTCCATTGAACGTAATGCAAAATGTTAGAAGATAAACATGAATTTAGTGTTATGATGAAGTATATTGAACTATGTGAATAGAATTCTACGTGCATGTTTAGGTACGAGAGATATATTAAATATTAGTATATGACCTTATGTCTAAGAATGTGTTCATGGCTTTTAGGAAAGCATAAATGCATATATTAGAAGTTTAGAAATATATATGTTTCTTAGAAAGTGTGTGAGATATTAATTAATGTATTGTGAGTAATATAAGGGGGTGTTTGGTTCACAATCGGAATCAAAATGTGAATGAGAATCGGAATGGCTTGAAATCAGAATCGGAATGGCCAAATCCTCTGAAGCGTTTGATTCATGGCCAGAATCGGAATCGAAATTGAAATTGAAATAAAAAATTGAATCCATAAAGGAGAGTAGGGATTGAGTTCTATATAGATTGAGCCATTCCCATTCCACTCCGAAATCGAAATCGGAATGGGACTCCTCCCAACCAAACGGTTGGAATGGGAGTCACCTATTCCGGTCCCAATTCCGGACCCCCACTCCTCCCAACCAAACACCCCCTAAATAGAAATGATTTCGTTAGTGTGTACTAGGAGTTGGAAATGAAATGAATATAAATTGTGATATTATTAGTAATTCCTCTTCTCTCCCAAGCATTTCTTATCATATGTGATTGAGTACCCACTATCAAATTCCAACAAATTGATATCAGAGCAAAGATTGAAGGCAATAGTCAAAGCAATGTACAATCTGAAAAGATGTGAAGATGGAAGAATATTTTTCATAGTTAAAGTAGAAAACTCCAGGTTAGAAGATGTACAGTTTGCAAATTGTATGATACTCCGGATTTAAGATAAGAAATAGATATCCATTGAGATAGTGTGAGACAAAAAGAGTGACTCCACAAATAAAGAAGATGAGAAGACTTTCATGAAAGAGATGAAGAAAGTCTCTAAAGAAATGCAACTGCCAAATGAATTATGATTTTTGGTAAAGTATAATAGAGAACCATATACCTGGTGAGGTAATATTAACTGTTGTGATGATTTCATTTAAAATGATACTCAAAGATTTGCTTGAGAAATTAAATTTATCATTAGTCTCACTTTTATGTGAAAGTATGAATTAGACCATAATCCTACTTTTGTGGCTTATACTAATCTTGATGATGGATAAAAAAATATGTGATTTATGGAGGTAAAGTTAGTACAAAGAAAGAAGCGGAGCAAGAAGCAATATTAAAAGCAATCAGGCATATCAAAACTGTGTATGACTTTATAGTAAGAGACGTGAACTATATATAAAAATTATAGGATTTAGAATATGATCGTAAAGAACTGACTGAGATATACAAGAAAGTGATAGAGGAATGTGATGCATTGAAAGAGAAGCTGATGACATTGGATGATAGTACAAAGAAATTCAGCTGTAATTATGATAGGAAGAAGGGATATTCATCCCGAAAACATGTTTCAGCTGTCAGAGATTTTCTTTTAGGATGCGGACCAGTTACGAGAAGATGAAAAAGAAAGTTAAACAAAATTAATGTTTAAGAGGGGGTATTGGAAGATAAACATAAATTTAGTATTATGATAAAATATATTGAACTATGTGAGTGGGATTATGCATGCATATCTAGGTACAATAGATGTATTAAATATGAGTACATGAACAGATGTCTAAGAATATATTTGTGGCTTTTAGGAAAGTGTGAGTACATGTATTAAAAGTTTAAGAATATGTGTATGCTTAGGGAAGTGTGTAAGATATTAATTAATATATTTGCAAGTAATATAAATAGAAGTGATTTTCTTAGTGTGTAGTAGAAGTTGGAAATGAAATGAATATAAATTATGATATTGTTAGTAATTCCTCTCTTCTCTCAAGCATTTCTTATCATATGTGATTGAGTACCCCACCACCAAATTCCAACACAGAAGATGTTTAACCATATGAGACCAGTTGAGAAGATTCTCCTTCCTCTCTCTTGGAAGTAGCCATTGTTTCAAGTAAGTGGTCATAATATCCTTTCAAATTTGTTTGCTGATTGCAATCCGATCGGTGCCCACAGTGAAAAGATTCCGAGTAGGATACAAAAAAGCTAAAGAAGAATATAATGTGAAATAGAATTAATTAAGAGAAGTTCTTTTTATTTTTGGGTGACATTATATTCATGAAACTCTTTGTAATTCTTGTAAAAGAATATAAAGTAATTAAATTTGTCAAGGATATTATGTAATCTTAGAAAAGATAGGTTTGTCATGTTGAATGGATTGGTTTCTTGAGAAAAGACTAGCGATCAGCTTGCATCCACGTAAGTCTACTTATCTTTATCACTGTTTTGGTTTGTTAGTATACAATGAGGCGCTTTCTCTGGTCTCCTTCACTCTTTATAACTGGGTGCAAAGTCTTCGGCTCCGGGATCGGATTTGGTGGGTGGCGTAGTTATTGGTCCATTGCTGCCAAAATTTTTTGGTGGCCCTTGTTTGAGATCGTGTCCTTATTTTCCCACATGACTTGGCGTTCAAGTTGTTCCTGATAAGAAATAAAAACAAGAAATAAAAAGGAAGGTAACGTTTTCATAGCAGGAAAAAAAAAGAAGTGAAAATTGCAACCGTGTCAGCTTCTGGATGCCCCACCTGAGAAGATTCAAAAAGTTCAAAGAAGGGAGGTCGTAGCTGTGACGGCTATTCACTCTCAATGGATGGATATAATCCACTTTCCAAGCATATAAAGGTGTTTGACATAGAAAAGAAGGAAGACTTTCAATTTATTCTTCGTTTTCTTTCCAAAAAAAAAAAGGCTGTTGTGAAGAAGTTCCTTGAAATCTAATCTTTTCTTACCTTTGCATGCAGAAGGATTTCAACCACCTCCTTCACCAAGGCCAAGCTAAGGAGGCATCTCTATAAATAATAAGCAAAAAATTCTGCTGAAAACCTAATATCTCCATGAATATGGTGTCACGAAGTAAAATAATATTGATCAAGATGAGCGGTTAAAGAAAATGTATAATGAGCTAGGTATCTGGATTTCTTAGTTGATATACAACAAATAGGTATTGAAATGTAAATTGAAATAGCAAAACTGAGTGTGGTCATTGTTTGTTAAAAGAATACTGCAGTAAATTAAAGAATGTGGTAATCCTAGTCAAGATACATGGCCAAGGAAATTTCAAAATGATCAAGATATCCCAATACATGATTTGACATATAATGACGGAGGTATTTGTTCATCTTTCATAATTTCCGTAAGTGAAGCTGATAGGTAGACCTGTTGCTTTACTTGAAAATAATGAGTCAGTGATAGAGATACTACGATATTGACTTACATAGAAAAACAAATTTGACTAAGAAAAAAGGAAATAGGAGGGAGGGGGGTGGGTGGGGGAGGGAGAGAGAGAGTATATTGAATTGCATGATCTAATTTTCCAAATATATAACTTTACATCAAGATAATTAGAGCCAGTTTATATTATACCCTATGCATGAGTGCTTAATTATGACAAATTACCAATAGGTCTCGATATCTTGACCATGAGGAGAGAACCATGATTAGAGGTTTTTGGCACAAAAAATGAATTCCACTTCACTTCATTTCAAGTAATTTTCTTCAAATTCGCTGTCAATCAGAGTTTATATCAAGCACTTATCCACTTTCGAGATATTATGATGCCTCCCAAGATTCGAATACTACAATCAGAATAACCTGCTAGATGTGGTCCACCTTGGTGATCTTATGCTTACGATAATTATTTACTATAATTGTTGGGAGGAAGATGTTCTTCTAATGGAGACAAGTTTCAATAAAGCTCATATCAGCTAAGGAGTCAATAGTCTTAGGTAGCATCCTTCCTTACTGAATTGGAGATACCTCTTAGAATCCCAACAGGGAGTACTGAGGATTTTGATCAGATAATTTAATTTATATGTCATGGATCAGTGCAGATACTTAGTTGAAACAGGGCAGGCCAGCATGGGTAGGTTAGTTCAAGTCTGCTACAAAATGGAATAGTGGGATGCCATCCATAGACAGCTTGATTTCAACATGGCAGTTGATGCAAGTCAATTATGAGTGGACTCAAGGTGCAGTTGTCATCGGTTGTGTGCGACGCATGGATGCTATCCTGTTCAAGTGAAAAATCTTCTTCCCATTTCACAACAGACTTCAACTATACTTGGTGTTCTTCATTGAAGTAATTACAGTCTAGGTGCAGCTTAGTATCTGTTTAAACTAAAAACCAAGTATGAACTAGTATGATGGTTTGTAGGCTCTGGTAATAGTGTTCTTTCAAGCAAAGCAAAAGAATGAAAGCAAATATGAAAAGTAATTTTTGACTGAGTCACACCAACATTGAGTATAACTTTTAGAAATGATTTATATAGCTTTAGAAACTAGTGACTAACATGAAACGCACATCTGAAAAAGATATTAATAAAATACCGTTATTCATGACTTGGATATAAAAATATATTTTATTAAATATCAGTCTCCTTGTCTTATTCTTAATTTATCTCTATTAAATAATCAAAAAGAATTATTGGGTTGCTAATATCACCCATCCTCCTGTAGCAAGATGATAGAAAGGTTCACTTAAAAAAGTGGGATCGTAGAAAAGGAAAGTAGAAAAAAAGTTGCTTTTTCGTAAATCAAAATGATTGATTAGCTGGTAGAAAGATACTAATCGGTGTTAAATGTGATATATGAACATGAGATATATTTTATAACAAATTCTATGAAACTATAGAAGACTAAAATTTAATAATTATCTAATAATATATGAAAGATGTAAAATAATAGATGAAATTCATATATGTGGGTATGTGCGTGTGAGAGAGAGAGAGAGAGCGAGAATCTACCACTTTTTTTCTTAAACCAAGATGATAGAAATGTTTATTTAACATATTGGGATCATAGAAAATGAAAGTAGATAAAATTTATTTTTATATAGAAATTGAGATGATTGATTTGTTAGTGAAACGATAGTAGTTGATGTTAAATATCACATATAAATATGAGATGTTTTATTAGATTTGTTTCCTATGCAATTCTATAAAATTATAGATGAATTTAATAATTATTTAATAAACTATTTAATAATAAAATTCATATATATATATATATATATATATGCTAAAATTTACAGTTATCCTTTTACTCTATCATTAGCTTTTTCCTTATAGCAAGATGATAAAATAGTTTATTTAAAAATGTGGGATCATAGAAAATAAAGGCATATAAAATAACTTTATGAATATAAATCAATCATGTCTAACAATTTTAATGTCCATCTTATTTATTTTGAAAACCCATTAGCTATCTCATCCGTGTCTGCCACATGCAATTTTTCCTTTTTCTTTACTGACTTCTTTCATAAAACTTGTAAATAAATTGGATCCTGCCTCTTTCTCAGTTCTGAATAGATAGAACTTAACCCTTCGCTTTCTATTCAACTTGGATGAATAATAAACCAAAAAATTCCTGGCCAACAAAATTCATATATAATATATATTGAGATATAAAATTATCTTCTCATTCAACAGCGCAATGTGCATGGACTACAGAGATCGAACAGGGACCAATCAAAAAGACAGATCAAACAAAGATACCATTGTGGAACGGCCAGCATTTGAAGCCTTTTGATATTTTGTGGGGTTTTGTGGGGGTAAGCTTACCTGGCTGTGAGTGGAACCAGTCCAACTCCGTAGTTAAATAGATGGAGCCAAAGCGAGGGAGGCAAGCTCCCGAGATCCCACCCAGTAAGTCCGCAACGTTACATGTAACATGGCTCTGCGGCGTACAGTTACCTTTTATGGCAACAGCTTAGATTGAGGCCTCCCCCCATACGGTGAGTCCATAACGACTGTTTTCCTCTTATTTTTCCGTAAATATACGTTCCATAACTAAATTCCAGAGTGTTTGGATTTTTGCTTCTTATCTTCTTTCTTCCATTTCTTTGCTCCTCCATTTGAAGAGGCCAAGGGGTCATTTTACTGGGATATGGACAGTAGAGAGGCAACAAAGTTATTGCTGTGCTTTGATTTAGTTGTAGGGCGTCATAGTTCCCTCGAGGGACGGTTTACTGTTATTGATCTTGAGTTTCTGGATTCTGGGTTTTTTGTTATAAAAGAAGCTTGTGTTCTTTGATTGGAGATAATGTGCATGGAAGCTTTTGTTGTTGGTATCGGTTTTTATGCTTCTGTATGGCTTTTTTCTTTATGTTGCAACACTATTTTTTTTGGAAAAGTTATTTATTATTTTTTGGCATAGCAGGCTCACTTCTTTTCTTCAACTGAAGGAGTTCTGGCTTCTCCATTTTGCAGGAAGATGGAAATGGAAGTAGCAACTGGAGCTCTTCTTGTTCTTTGAGACCTTTCCTTTAAAAGCTCTCTAATTGCATCACCTTCTCTTGTTTTTGGGTGGTAATTGTTTTGAGCATAATGGTGGGGGGATTTCCAGTGGTACTCTGTATTCCTTTCACTTCCATTGTCAGAAAGTAATTGTCGTGACCCCCCTATTCTTCCTTTTGTTGGTGTGACAAACCAGGATTTTCTTAATCAAAGATTTTGTTTTGATTTTAGATTTCCCCTCTGTTCAGGTCATGAAAGCACCTGGTCTTCTTTAACACTTAGTTAGAGGGTGTACTAAATTTTTCACTACAAGTTACAGAAACTGCTCTCACTCTGTTTCTTTAGATTTGGAGGAGCTTAGCCTTCTCAAATCATAAAAATGGGCCTGACAGGTGCTGTAAAAGTAGTCTTAGGTTCCATTGCCTTCGGAATTTTCTGGGTCCTAGCTGTTTTCCCTGCAGTTCCCTTCCTACCAATTGGGAGGACTGCAGGCTCCCTCCTTGGTGCCATGCTCATGGTCATCTTCCAAGTCATATCGCCTGACGAAGCTTATGAAGCAATTGATCTTCCAATTCTTGGCCTCCTCTTCGGCACCATGGTCGTCAGTGTCTTTCTTGAAAGAGCTGACATGTTCAAGTATCTTGGTAGATTGCTCTCATGGAAGAGTAGAGGTGGTAAAGATTTGCTCTTTCGAATTTGTCTTATCTCTGCCATTGCAAGTGCTCTATTTACCAATGACACCTGCTGTGTTGTCCTTACTGAGTTCATACTAAAGATTGCTAGACAGAACAATCTACCACCACAACCGTTTCTTCTAGCCCTTGCTTCTAGTGCAAACATTGGATCTGCTGCAACTCCAATTGGTAACCCGCAAAATCTAGTCATAGCTGTTTGGAGTGGAATCTCCTTCGAACGGTTCCTGTGGGGGATACTTCCAGCAATGATTGTGGGAATACTCATGAATGTGGCCATCTTGCTAATCTACTTTTGGAAGTTATTGTCAATAGAGAAGGATGAAGAAGTGGCATCAGTAACAGGAGATGTGGTGGTGGAAGATGATATGAATTTGCACCGGTTTTCACCGGCGACAATGTCACATGTTACTTCCATGGGTTCTCAGGATTTTGGTTCAGCAGTTGATCCTGGGCGCGCTGTCAGTCATAGAAGTAGGACTAGTAGCATGGATATTGACACACAAACTCCCTGGAGTGGTGGAATTGAGTCCATGAGGCCCTCAAATGCATCAAGAGAAGTGGTAGAGGGTGCTGGAATTTCTCTGAGTAGGGATGAAGTTGTGACCTCAAGGAGTGTTGTGAGAGGTACTAGCAATCCAAGAAGTAGTCCAATAGGAGATGCTTCAGTCCGATCTGCAGATGAGGAGGGTTTAATCAAGAGATGGAAGAGAGCGTGGTGGAAGACATGTGTCTATCTTGTGACCGTTGGAATGCTCATTGCTCTTTTAATGGGGCTTAACATGTCGTGGAGTGCAATTACTGCTGCTCTTGCTCTTGTGGTACTCGATTTCAAGGATGCACGCCCTTGCTTGGAGAAGGTAATTTATGCATTTAGTCATGTTTTGATCTCCTGCAAGAAAAATTATACTAGGAAAGATCAATATGATGGAAGGAAGATGCTGTTGTTACATCATGTTCTGCTTCATGAACATGATTCTAATCTTCACGAAATTGAAATTTTTTCATTGACTATTGATGTAGTGACGTTTCCTTGTGAATAGCTCTTTGCTGAATGGATCATCTATTCCTTTTGTAATAAGCAGGTTTCATACTCCTTGTTGATATTCTTTTGCGGGATGTTCATAACTGTTGATGGATTTAACAAAACTGGCATACCTAGTGCATTATGGGACTTTGTTGAACCACATGCTCGTATTGATAGTCCTGGTGGTGTTGCACTGCTCTCTCTGGTGATTCTTGTTCTCTCAAATGTTGCATCCAACGTACCCACTGGTAAGTACTCCTCAGCTCTATCACATAAGGATTTTTGGTGATCAGAAAGTTTGACTGAGCAACAGTTTGATCAGCCTCATCAGGTGTTTATGAACTGCATTTTAATTGTGTTACCTGCCCTGTAACATGTGTATAACTTGCATGTGTTCCTTTATTTTGTTACTATATGATAAAAAAACAAATGCATCAAATCATTTAGAGCATATTTTTCAACATGAAGTAATATCAAACAAAGGCAGTTACAAGTATGTTGCAATTTGAAACAGGATTTTCTATGCTTGGGAATTGGCAATAAAGTTTTAGTCCAGGTAAACTGTCATGATTAAATTCAGCAACATATAATGACGCTTGCTTTGGGAGTCAGGGAAAGGATTTGAGGTCTGGAGGACAGTAGAGACAACCTAAAGGGATTATTTTGGCTCGTGATAATATATACATCTATGTTATCAAAAACCCGGTTCTTGTTTTAATTGAATTTTCCAGAATCATCTTTTATAATTTGTATCGTTTTCCTCTTCTTTTCTTTTCTTTTTTTTTCCCCATTCTCTGTCCTAAATCTTCCTTGGTGAGGTGATAAGGGAACAAAAGTACAATGCAAGGTGGCCATGTGGAGTAACAAATTTTTAAGTCAATATGTAGTGGTGATATACCTAGTAGTACAAAATAGGTGAGTAGTAAGAAACAACCTATCTCAAGCTTCAAGTTCAAACATAAGGAGAATGAAAAAGTGGAGAATCTGTAATCAAAGGCAGTTAGGTTTTGGATGTATAGATAGCCTTCAAATTGGATGGATGAAGCTCAAATCTATCTGAGGATGGAAGGAATTATAAGGTTATGGATTTTAAATGTTCTACTAACTTATAGAAAATGATCGAAAAGATTATCATTTAGTAAGGACCATGTGCATGAATGGTGAAGCTAATGGATTTTACCTCATTAGGGATTCTCTAACTGATAGTCATGTTTTAAGCTGCATCCTTAGTACTGATGGCTCATGAAGTCATCAATATGAAAAGGAAAAGTGAAAACATGATTGAGTGTTATAGACCTTGGTCATTTGCTATATAGAAAAAGGGAAGCCAAGATATTATAATTTTTGATTTCAGACAAGACAAGGCAGTCAAATATCACTTGCATCTTTCTTTTTGCAGTTACAAGATGTCTCATAAAGGTATAATCAACATGTTTTAGTAGAAGTTTGTGGTTGTAGAAGATTATAGGCAATTTTGACTTCTAATGCTTGTTTCATTTCTAGAAAACAAGCTCCAAATAATGAGTACTTAGCTGAGAGTTTGAAGTTTCAGAATGTTTCACATTTCAAAAGGTGCGAGGGTGTGACGTGACAACACATGAACAATGGTTCCAAACAAGATTCACGGACTTAATACCGGAGCCCTTGCCGGTCGGTTGGGGTATGGTCCATACCATACTGGACCAGCGCGAACCAACACAAGGAAAGGAAGGGAACCAGGAGGAGAAAAGGGAGAAATAGAGAGAGGGAGGAAGAAAGAAAAGGAGCAAGGGAAAGGAGTCGGAGGGGCCGTCGGACGACCTCTGGCTGGCCACTGGACAGCGCAGTCCACGTGTGCAGACCGCTGGCGTGAAACAAAGGCGACGCCTCTGTTTCACGAAGGTTTTTTAAAAAATCGAAACTTTAGTGTCGGCTTCACTGTTTTTGCTTTTTTTAAAAAAAATCAGAAAAATAAAACCAGCAATCCGATTGCCGACTTCACTATTTTAAATTTTTTTAAAAAAAATCTCTTAAAAAGTGAAGCAAACAAATGATTTGCCGGTTTCACTGTTCATCTCCGTTTTTAAAAAAGGGCTGACACGTGAACAGGAGCTGTCGCCCCTGTTCTGCGGCCGCAACTCCATCCGCATCATTTTCGCCATCCGCTAACCACAGCGATCACCCAAAAATCTCCGACTGCCCCTCCGCCGTCCCGTCCTCCCTCCGGTAAGTTGCACCCCCCTCTCTCTCTTCCTCTCTCATTTAACAATCCTATCAGGCAAACCGAGCCGTGGAGACTTCCGTGGCCCTCCGACGACCACAGTGGGCCACCACCGGCCTCGGACAATATTTTTCTCTCTCTCCCTCTCCTCATTTCTCTCTCTCTCTTTCTCTCTTGGCACTGGCGTATGCTGCTTTCCAAGTCAAAATCGTCTCGATTTCCTGTCGGTCTGGTTCGGCACGCCCCAAACCATCCGATTTGGGATGATTCTGAAAATCTTAGTTCCAAAACTAATTGTAACTCTCTTTTTCTTATTCATTCATCCTCCATTAGTTGACTTCAAAATATCCGTGGTTAACATAACATGACATAGGTATAGGCATGCATATGGCATACGAGTATGAATAAGGAATGTCAAACCGATCCGAACTAAGTGGTTCGACCTGTATCGAACTGAACCGATGCCGACTCAGGACAATTCATTTTATAAACCCTTAGAAATTACTCTGTTGCCTCTTCAAGAACCTTTGAGGCCTATATCTAGCTCTCTCCACTCTCTTTGCCTCATGATCCCTCCTCTGCAATGTCCTACTCATCGTCGGCCTACCTCCATGACTCCGTGCCAGCTCTCTCTCTCTCTCTGTCTTGGGGCTCTTCAAAGCCTCCATCACTGGATCCGATCGTGCTCCCTCGTCATTGAAGCCTGCAAAAACTTTGAAGCTATCAAAAGCCTCCTCTCTTCGATATCTCTCTCTCATCATCGAAGCCTGCAAAGGCCCTTGAAGCCATCAAAGGCCTCCAAGTCCAGCCTAGGTGAGTCCCCTCTCTCTCCCTCCCTCCCTCTTCTTCCTCTTCCCCCTTGTCATCTCCCTCCCTCTCTTTCTTCCTCTTCAACCCTCTCCCTCTCTCTCTCTCTCTCTCTCTCTCTCTCTCGATGCTTTCTGTACACCATGGTTCAGTACAATACAGGCCAATACCATATCGTAATAGTTGCTAGCCAACACTCATGTCAATATAAATTCTTCCAACCTTGAGTATGAGTTTGGAAGAAGAAAGTTTAAGGAATTACTATTAAGGCTTGATACTTTGTTGGCCTTGTCCTTAGTTGCTTGAGTTTTTTGGGTCTAATGCTTAGCTAATATAGAGTTAGAGCTAGAATCATAGGTTCAATTTCCTCAAAGTCATATTTTTCTTTATTCACTTCTTTGATATATTGAGTTTTCTTCTCTTGACCTCTTCCCAATTATTAACTTGAATCATTCTGAACTCATTTGCTTTCTTGAGTTATTGTTAAGGTCTAATACACATTGTTGTCCTCTTCCCTAACAACTTAGCTCTTGGAGTCTAGTGGTTGTTTAATAATTAGAACAACATGATATTTCAAAATTTTTGGGGTAATGCAAAATGACAAATAAGCCAATATTGTGTAGAGTTCTCTACCAATTAATGAGTTCCTCTTTTTCAAAAAGAGAAGGTTAAGGAGTTAGGTGTGGACTTAGATACGATACTTTGGGTTGTAGTGGGGCCTAACAGGTAAATTAGAAATGGATTGGATACAAATTTGGACTCCACGAGTGCTTTTAGTAGGAACTAAATTATGGAAGAGGGAAAGAGAAGTTGATAGAGAAAGAGAATTTAAGAGGAAAAGAGAGAGTGAATGTGTAACGACCTAGGACCTCATCTAGAAAGGCTAGTCAAAAGTTGTTAATTGGGGTTCTTGGCCCTCCTTAACTACCTAAGACCGCTACAACATACACACCATGCAGGATTAAACATATGCCTGTATGGGTCTTGACATATCCACCCATTTAAACTTCAATATCTTTGACTCAGAAATAGAAACACCATGATTGGCTTATGGCTAGCTCCAACAAGGCTTGTGCTGCAGTTATACATGCCTATATGGGTCATGACATATCCATTCATTTAAACTTCAATATCCCCTTGTTATACATCGGCCATCAGTGAGATCCACTCTTATACAATTTCTCGGATCCCAGGACCTCATCCAAAAAAGCTAGCTAGAATTTGTTAATTGGGGTCCTTAGCCCAACTTAACTACTTCAGACTTTCCCATCATACACACAATGCAAGACTCAAAGACGTGCTCACACAGTTATGTTGTCTTGATCTCAATTTAGGTTTCTTGTTGGCTTCTTGTGAATTTTCTCAAGATCTTATATATGTTGATCTCCACCTTGGCTATTTTTACCCTTATGATAATCTAGGATTTTATCTTGATTGCCTTTGAACACACCTCCTTAAGAGACCTTCATTAACCACAATTCCTATTCATGCCAGCAACCAAGCCTTTGGACTTTCCATCTTCTCTAAGGATGCTTCCACTTCTCATGTGATATAAATCACCTCACCAACATGACAAAGGTAAATGACGTGTATCACCTTAAACTTTATTTCTTTTCCAAGACATGTTGAACAGACCTGAATTGGACGATTTGGCTCGTACCGAACCGAATGGTTTGGCCTATATCGAACTGGATAGTTCAACCCGTATCAAAGCGAACTAACATCTGATCCAAGATGGTTCGGCCGCTACTATTGGTTCAAGCTATTAAAATCTTCTACTAGTCCATTTTATTCTTTTCGAAAGAAGCTTCCAGAGGTAGAGGCCTCTCCGCTCTCTCGCTCAATCTCTTAGCTCCTCCATGTCATACATTGCTCAAGGTAAGAGTGCTCTCCCTCCTCTCTCTCTCTCTCTGCCTTTGTTTGTTCATTGGATTAGGATTTTCTATAGAGGATGATACCATCATGGCTCCATGGTGGCTCCTATTTTTCCTCTCTATCTCTCCTTCCTTTCCTCTCTTATCTCTCTCCCTCTCTTCCTCCCTCTTGCTCTCCTTCTCCCTCTCCCCCTCTCTCTTCCTATTTTAGTAAATACACTATGGCACAATCCGAACACATACAATACTGTGCCAGTAGCCAATTGGGATGAGTCATGGCATTAGTTCGGTGAATCCCTACCATATTCTAACATAGTAGTTCTATTTTCCACTTTTCATGTAAACCTTGTACTACCAACTTATCTTTTACCATTCACTACAACAAACTAAAGTTTTCAGTTTTGTTGAACTTCTCCACTTTGAATCAAATGACTCAAATTAATAATGTGTTTGTAGTCGTCTGATCTCATTTAAGCTTTTCTACTTTGAACTAAGACAATTTGAATTTGTCAAAAGGATTGAGCCAATTTGAATATGTTTAGCAAAATCAAGTGTGAGTTAGGGTTCTTTCTTTTCTTCATTTTTTCTTTTCTGAAAGAGGATGGCCATTCTAATGTAAGGTCAAATAGGTTTGGGCCATTCATTGACTCTATATGAATAAATAGCTATAATCTACATACATTTCTACCAAATCTTGTGACTCATACTAAATTATATTATAGAAGGAATGCCGAACAGGCCGGTTCAAGGCATACTGAATCAGACTAGTCAATTACTAGCACTGTTCATTATATAAAATCACTTTGCCCACTTTAAGTGATTCAACAACTAAAATCCTTACTCTATCACGGTTTTGATCCTCCTCCTTGATGCCTAAATCCTAGTTTGCATCTCTGGTGCTTGACAATACCGAACAACGATGCCGTTGTGACTGACAAGATCACCAAAGTCCTAGGTAGGTCTCTCTCTCCCTCTCTCTCTATCTCCCGCTCTCTCCTTCTATCTCTCTTGACAATAGCCTCTCCCTCTCTCTGTCTCTCTCTCCCTCCCTCCTCTTCCTTTCTCCCCCTTCCTTCCTCCCTCTCCCTCCCTTTCTCTCTCTCTTTTTTTCCTCTCTCCCTCTCTCCCCCCCTCCCCCCTCTCTCTTCTCCTCTCTCCCTCTCCATCCTCTATGGAATAGGGGAGAAAGGGAACAAAGCATCGAAACCCCTTTCTTTTATTTGCAACCGATAAATCATTTGCCTACTTTAGTTCAAAATTTGAAAATAAAAAATGAGCTCAAAATGCTGTTGGAATGGTGCATTATAAGTCCATACAATACTGAAACGGTTGCTAGACGATACACCCTCCAGTATTAGTTTGGCGAACCTCAATGTTATAGCATGCATTAGAATGTAGTAACAACCAATACATGATATATGGTGTTTGTGTCATACAACATGACGTTAATACCAATTTGTGCCATATAACATGATATGGTAGGAATTGTTCCTCCTTGCATCAAGAAGCACATTGTGGCCAAGGACATGGTTTTATCTAGTAATGAATGGAGAATCAAGATTCACAAAACCAACTCCAATAAAAAGTTAAAGTTCATAGGACTAGCACCAAACACATGCAAGTGGGATTGCTAATCACAATTATATGGTGCCTATGATATCTAATTATCAAGTCACTGAACAGGCAGTGATTTCAAGCTTGTCATACAATGTTACATAGCAACTGTAAAAGCTATGGATGTCTTTTTTGACAAACATTATAGAATTTTTCAATCTTTTTGGCATGTGAACTAGCTCTTACTTAGCAACAGGTCAGTACAGAAGGTCAGCTTATTCACATCTTTGGCATTCTGAAACAATCTGGCAAATTCCTCAATAGGATAAACAAAATTATGAATGAAATAACAAAATTATAAAATATAAGCTTTTTAAAATATTTCTCTTCTTATTTTCTTTTTTAAATTAAATAAAGAGGGTAAAACCCACTTGGATTTGTTAGATATCAAAAGTAAACACTGTTAAAGCTAGAAACATAGAATAGAATCTGATCGAGAGAACCCCTGAAGGCCAACGGAACAAAGCCTACTTCTAATTACAAATTTAGGGAAGAAAGATTTAGAAAATTTGAGAATTTTTCTATTCCCTAGGCTGGTCCAGGAGAGAAGCATCTCTTCAGATTTCCTAGTAACATCCTTCAGATAACAACATTTCTGCATGAAAATTCTATGATTTCTTTCATTCCATATAACAGTAAATTGCCATATTCAGAAGATCTCATGCAAGTATCCGATGTTTGGCTATATGCTTTTCCCTCCAAATTGTCCACATGGATTTTAAAGTAGCTGTTCATGAGTAATGTTTAACTTTTGCAAGAAAAAGTATCAAACTTCCTTGGTAAAATGGTAATGGAGTAAAAGATGTTTATCTCTCTTCAGTGTTGTTACAAAGGATGAAGTACTTGAGACCTGCATGCCTTTCTTGATCAGCTTCACCTTAGTGTTCAGCTTATCATGGAGAAGAAGCCATACACACCTTAATTTTTGGAGGCTACTGTGTTCCAGAGAGCAGGTAAGAAAGGGGATAGAAGACCATCATAATTGACAAAGGAATAAAACTCTCTGGCTCTCTGCAATTGAACCTGGTTAAAATCCTTCCTCTCTAGAAAATTGTGTAGCTCTCTGCAATTGAAGCTGCTTAAACTCCTTCCTCTCCAGAAAACTATCTTTTTCAGAATTTCAAACCACTTGATTTAGAGAATTAGTAAGATTTGCATTTCCTGATAAGATTCTTCATAGGGGGTCCTCTTAACTTTTAACTTTGATACTCCATTTTCTCAGTCTTTTGTTATATTGACATGTGAGATATGCATCTTTCTTCAAGATCATGCCATATCATTTTGGAAAGTCATACATTAATGTTCCGTTACCTAGTGTGACATCCTCCAAAAACATCATGTCTTTACCATCCACCACTTCAAACCTTGTCCTGTTCCATTAAAAGCCGGTAGTGTTTGGATAATGTCCCTCCGGATGTGGCATAGCCACAGCTAGATGTTCTCCTGGAAGATTCTGGCTGAATTTCTTGTACTAACTCCAGACTACCTGTCTTCTTCATAGTTAGCGTCATTGCCCAGAAATCTCCACCCCTATTTGGCTAATAGAGTGAAATTGATGTTGTAGAGGTTTCTTATACCAACTTTCCTTTGCTTTTATCTTTTCACACAATTTTCCAGTTATCTAAACAAGATAAAACTTCAGCACATTTAGTTCCCTTCTATGAGAAACATCTATACAAGCTGTCAATCTCCTTATAACCATTTAGGCATCATGAAAATAGATATAATAGGAGGGAAGCACTTACATCACTGCATTGAGCATGGTCCATCTACCAGCGAAGGATGGAGATTTGCTTTCCACATGTCTAGTTTCCTGATGAGAAACCTCCATTCCTTGTGTAGCAGTCAGTCTACCAAAGGTTATTCCAGATAGGTAATGGGTAAGTTGATAATCTAGCTTTAAGGGTCAGAGTAGTCATCAAATTTTGGTCTGGGTTTCTGCCTAGGGTCACCATAGCACTCTTGGATAGATTGATGGCAAGGCCAGAAATGATTTCAAACCCAAGAACAATCTTTATTACTAATAGCTCCATAGGCGTAGATCTGCAAAATATCATCATATCATCAGCGTATTGGAGGATAGCAAAAATTGTCAAGGACTTCAACCAGTCTCCCTTATGAATTGGTAAAAAAATACTCCTCTTGCCTCAACCTGTAGGAGAGCAACAGTTTGCCTCTATCAAAAATAGACAGATTCATGACAGCTTTGTGATCGTGAAAGAAACCCTAAATTACTGCAAGTTCATGGTCAACCAGGCATCCTCTGTAAGGTAGACTTTGAGAAGGCATACAATCGAGGTGATTGAGAGTTTTCTATTTGAAATGTAGGGTCCAAAGTAATTTTCAAAAGAATTGTCAAAAGCATTGATCTAGGGAAGCTTCAACAAATTCACCTTTACAAAGATTATTTCAACAATGGTTTAGACTAATATATGATTGATCTAACAACAAGTAATACTTGCCTTGTTGAAAAAGGTTGACAATGGGGACATTGGGGCAGTATTTTCTGAATTTACTGATGATCCTTCATGTGAATATGCTAGATTGTCATCCCAAGTCATATTAGATATACATGGTTAGTCTCCACACCCCTCCCACCCTCTCTCTCTCTCTCACACACACACACGCACATGCACGTGCATGTAAAAGGTGCCTATTATTTCTTGTTCCCCTAGCAACTGATTTCGAGTTAGCATCATGTAATTCCTCAAAGATAAATGAAGTTTGACATATTTTTCTAGTGAAAGAAGAAATAATGTGATACACACACATAAATAACATTTAACGTCAGTGTTATGTTATTCTATATCATGATAACTATGTGGAATTGGAAGCTGTAGCTCGTTGCTTAGCATCTTCAATCTATGGATAACAGTGAGTTTTAGACATATAAAATGCCACTTAGACCTCATTATTCTTTTGGAAAGAAGCTTGCTTTGAGCTTGTGTTGACTTGCTAAATTTCATCATATAAAGATCTTCAAATATCAAAAAATTCATTAAGATTACCCAAAATAACTCTTGAAGATCTTGCACCCTCCTCTTTATGCATTAACTCTTAAAAATAAAGTCTGAACTTTTCAAATATTGTCTTGACTCCAACTCATTGTTTGAATTATATGGCTGTAGTGCATGGTGAAAAATTTCTTGATCATTGGCACAAAAATGAGTGTTGCTCCCAAATTCAAAAATATAATAACATGCCTATGTGACAATATCACGTTTAAAGAATCAATTGAAAACGATGCATTTTTGTGATATTTGATGATGCAAAAATAAAGCATAATCCAAAATGCATATAGATTTTTCCTCCTCCATGCATGGTTTTCAAAAGTGCTCCTCTTCTGCTTGTTCCAGTGCTTCTTCTTGGAGCAAGGGTAGCAGCATCAGCAGCAGTTATATCTCCCGATGAGGAGACCAAGGCTTGGCTTATACTTGCATGGGTTAGCACAGTGGCTGGAAACCTTTCTTTGTTGGGTTCTGCTGCAAATCTTATAGTCTGTGAACAGGCTAGGCGTGCTCAATATTTTGGCTACAACCTCTCTTTCTTCAGCCACCTACGCTTTGGGGTTCCATCAACCCTCATTGTCACTGCAGTCGGCTTGCTCCTCATCGTGAGTTACTGAATAGTCTGATGGAGAGCCCTTTAGAAAACAAGTTTTTGTAACATACAGTTACATAGGTTCAACGCATGCAGCTTTTAGCCATTTCTACTGTTTCCTTGTCATGAATAAATAATGGGGAAGCCTGTTGTACTAGAGCAATGCTGTTTCGTTTGATGATGCGCCATTTCTTTTGCTACAATGTACAAATCAATAGTGGAGAAATAAATTCCACGAGCTGGTGATTTTTTTAGGGTCGTTCTTTTATGGATAAATATCATGAAAAAGTTGATCAATTTTTTTATTGACCAGCTTACCATGTTCTCATACTTTTCAACATGGATAAGTTACTTTACCATGGACAACATTTATCCATAAAATGGAAAAAAATTTTATCCATCGATGGGGTGATTAAATCATTTTCCCATTAGCCAGTAAAGTAGGCATTTAATACTATACCTAAAATGCCCATCCTCATTTCTAATATCTCCATCATTCAATGCTTAATAACTTAGTCAAATTTAAAAAGCATAAAGGATATCATGGGAAATATGAATAAATTTTACCAATTTATCCAGGAAAGTAGAAATGTAAAAAAATATAGGTAACAAATTCTGAAACCACTTTCCTATGTGTAAAAAAATATAAGTAAATATTTTTTTATCTAAATATTGTCTGAAAAATATTTATCCAGAAAAATATGGATTCTCAGGTAAATCTTTTACCTACAAAAGAACGGGCCCTTAATGTGTGCAACAAAAGGAGTTTGGGTAGACTCGGTGGGATTTATTATTTCAACTTTTTTGGGGATCATTCAGCCCAAACAAGCTTGTGCAGTGCAGGATGAAGCCAATAACCTACTCCAGGTTTATTATTTAAACAAGTATTGGTGGTGCAAAGTTCCAAAGAAGATGGAGTCCACTGTAAGTGTTGAGGAAGGAGCAAACAAATGATAGGGGATTTTATTTTTCAAGGTATGCTAATCCAGAAAGGAAGATGTAGAGAAGGAAAAAAGAGAATTTGGCATAGAATTGATCCAATGCATTGTTGGGGCTCTTATAGTCCCTCAATTCTAGATGTATATCCAGATTTTCATAATATTTATATATACACAAAAATTCTATTATATATTTAGAGAAAGTTGGAGAGCATGTACTCTATTTTGGTCTTAATATTTTTCAAACTCTTGCCTGATGGACCTCCTATATTCCCAACATAATTTTTGCCCCTCCACAATGTATCCAGGGAAAGTAACATGCACCAAATGCCTCCTCTAGGAGAATTACTGCTAGTAGATAGCCTACTGCTATGTGAAGCTAGCTAATTTATCAGTAGTAGCGTTGGTGCTCTTTTCTCCATTTTTTCTCTGGATGGGGATGAGTAGGAGAGAAGGCCAATAGACTCAGCTAGATAAATGCAGGGACGTGCCACTAATGTTCAAATCAAAAAAGGAATAGATGGCAGTTAATCCTACTGCCTTGACCTTCAAGGACCTTCTCTACTGGGTTGCCACTTTATGGAGTGATGACTATGACCTATGAGTTGCAAACTATAAACTAGAAATCAAAAATGCTAAAAATAATTGAAAGATAAATTGATAAAAGAACTAGTAATTGATTTGATTGATGATTGAAGAGTTCCTTCTTAAGATTATCTTTTCATATTTATGAAAAAATATGCCCTACAAGCCAATCGAAATTTGTATTTTGATGAATTTTCTTATAATCTTCCAACTTATGTATTGACTCTTTAAATAATAAAAGGTATTTTTCATCATATACTGCATCTTACTTTAGTAATGATTATGATGAACTCCATAAATCAGGAAAATGGATTTAGAGTTATGATGAGATCATACTTATGAACCTAAAATCCTAAAAGTCCTGATTTAGAATATTCTTAGTCATAGGAGCATTGAGTCGGGGATCAATGTTCCGGATAGATTAGCACTTTCTATGTATGCTCGATGGAGAGGGTGGCAGATCTCATAAGCCACTTGTGTGAGACACTAATACAAAGAAGTAGGTGCTCATTAGAAATGAGTTCACTGAATTGATCCGACTTAAGAAACATCTTATGGAATTTACTTACCTGTCAAGAGATGTTTTCTTATAGTGGAGTTGTGCATGTAATCCTTTGACCTGAGACTACCATAAAACCTTGTATATATGAATCTATATTTTTTGATTCATACTCATTCATGACTTAGTCATATACGGGGTGTTCTAGATATGGTAAAATGTGTATGGAGGTTGTGAGTAGGTCAACATGGAATCGATCACTCCTAGTAAAGGAGATCGCATCCTACTTGCTCTGATCGATTGATGATTCACGAAGCCTTTGATTAAACAGAATGAAAATTAGAAAGAGTTTTAATTTTTTATTAATTGAATCATCATATAAGATTGAGAAAAATATGAGTATGATATTGGATTTGACGTCATTCCATATCCAAAGTCATATTCGGGGTACAGGGAGATCGCAGGATCAAATTGCACGGTAACTTTCCACTGAAGGGTATTTTTGGTATTTCATCAAAAATTTCATATCTTCCAGTAGACATGATACGTTGCTAGACGTCAATCTTGTCTTATGGGTTTGATCGAATTAAAGAGTTTAATTCAATCACCAATTAGAAAGAGTTCTAATTGCTGAAATCAGATTAGCTCGATTGGATCTAGATCGGTTAGATTAAAATCTAATCAAATCAAATCGACTTGAACTCGGACCTATTGCTGGCTAGACATAGAACCCAATGGGTCACACATAAAGGATATTGATCAGGAGTCTAATTGGATTAGATCATGTTTGCAAAATTGACATGCTAACACATGTTGCAAAAAACTAGCTCCTTATTTCGAATCGGGTTTGAAATTGATTCTAGATTGGGCTAATTAAAGCCAAATTAATTCAAATCAATTTTGGGTTTGAGTTGGTTCAGCCCTTGGCTACATGTACCAAAAATTTGGAGCCAGGAAACCAAGTCTCCACTTGTCAAGAATTTTTCTTGTGCATGGGTGCAGTTTTTGTGTGCAGAAATAGCTTTCGCATCCCATGAGATGGGACGCCTCATCCTCGAGCTTATCCTATGTTCCATGATGAAATAAATTTTTGAATGATTTCTAACTTTATTTTGAGCATAAAATTTTTTTTGAACTTAAAATTCCTTCTGGTTTAATCGTGAAAATTCGTTGAAATTGGAAATCCTGTCAGCCTGATCCATGCGCCTGACCAAGAGTCGAACTTGTGAAGGACTCTAACCCATTTGTCACGCCACTTCTTAATCTGAATTTTTTTCCATGACATTCTCATGTTAGTGCCTTGATTTTTGGCCATTGGATGGACAAAATTATGTTGATGGGTGGTGGAAAAAAATTATGCCATGGGAAGCTGTGCGACTCATCGGAGAATCATCGAGAAAAATATTCCGAAGAGTCCTTCTACATGAAGCGTCTCTTGGATTTTTTCCTGATAATTGCCATGTGTCAAAAACTTTCAGATGGGCATAAAAATTCATCAGGAGGCGTGAGATTTTCTGATGGATACGAGATGGCGTGTGGAAGGGGCGCAAAAAATTTTCGAAGGCAACCCATCGCTAAGTATTTAAAGGGGGGTGCGTCGGGGGATTGGATTCATTCAGATTTCCAATTCCACCTTTCTTTCTAACATCCTTTCCCTATTGTCCAATTAGTCTTTTCCTTCTCTTGTTAGGACAAGTCCAAAAAAGTAAGGACAAGTCCGATTTTAGGACAAGTCTAGGAAGAGAATTAAGGAAGACAAGGAGAGAAGAAAGGTAGGGATAGAAAGGCTAGGAGAAGAGGAAGAGGGTCTTGAGTCCTGGTGTTCAAAAAAATTCTGAGTGAGAATTTTAGAGGAATCCTCTCAAAGAGTTGGTGTCCTGATCATAGTCCTGTGTGGATCACCGTTGGAGGACGAACACTTGGGCGCCTGGTGGAGGTCATACTGAAATTTGGATTAAGCACCGCAGGTATTCTTCTATAACTTAAATTTAATCTTGAATTTATGTTATATATGATTGTTAATCATCAAGGAGATGCTGGTATAAGGGTTTAATATTTAAGATTTCTTTATTAAAATTTTGAAATCCATTATGTTTCCGCTATGCATGCCCACCCTGAAATCCTACAGTGGTATCAGAGCTGGTCTTGTTTGGTTCAATCATATATACATAATATTTATGTGATCCATAGTATGATTTATACTATAAAATGATTTATGCTATCATATGATGATATGAAATAATGCATATATGATTCACCACTTCATCATCTTGACATAAGGTTGTCCTAGCATAACGGAGTTATGCTGCATGGTTGTCCTAGGATGATGAATGTCCATATGTTACACTTACACATGTAGAAAATTTTAATGTTGATACATAAATGGGTATTATGTAGTTAGAATGTGCATGAGACCAAATAAAAGCCCTCATTAGAAAATTATATTAAGTGGTAGTGATATGCAACTATGGGTTAACCAATTCTTGATCAATTGATCAATTAGTGTCTAGGAAAGTGCTATAGGTGGTTCTTTAATTGATTCCGTTGTCTGACCTGGCCAATTTATTGGTGTCTAAAGAAAGCAACGAGGGGACCCCTACCTTACTTACCTGGCTAATTTGATTAAGCGATATTGATATTGAAAAATCCTAATGTTGAAAATACTATTAAGGGCCTTCCTTCGTACTAGGTTAATATTACATCATGAACTATGGTTAATTTGTTGTGTTAACATGAGGCTTGTCATAAGGATTGATATAACATAATCCTGGTGCATAGAAGATGCTTACGGCAATTTAGAATATACTGCTTTGTTGTGTTAACACAAGGACAGTTATATTAGAATTTGACTGTATTGAAATGAAGGATCTAACTTAACTAAAATATTATAGCTTGTTGTGTTAACACAAAGCTAATAATATTTTAGAGACCAAGATATAATATTGAGAATTGCATGAGATGTAATTGGAAAGAGTTTCCTACCTATGAACTCATAAGGATTTGTTGTGTTAACACAAGATCATTATGAGGAATTAGGATCTCAATCCCACTAAGATAAATATGAAATATGAAATAGTAGAGTGTTATGATATTCGATAAAATAGTGGGAGACATAATTAAATCTAAAGACCTTATTTAATTGTATGAGTCAATATGAGTTGTTTGCTTATGTAATATTCTTTAATTATTATAGATTAAATTCTACAAATGGCATCTTCACTATCATTGCGAGGAATTTTAGATTCCAACAAGTTGACCGGTCCCAATTATGTGGACTGGTTGAGAAATTTAAAGATCGTACTCACTCAGGAGAAGTTCTCCTATATTCTTGACATCCCTGAACCACAAGAGGTTGGGGATGATGCCACAGAAGAGGAGGTATCCACATACAGGATGTGGAAGAATGACAGTTTGACTGTCAAGTGCATCATACTGGCCTCTATAGCAATGAATTGCAAAGGCAGCATGAGAGCATAGATACTCAATCCATACTCCTCAATCTTAAAGAGTTGTATGGAGAACAGAGTAGAACTGCTAGATATGAGATATCTAAGCAGTTATTCCGTGCTAGAATGACTGAGGGATCATCCGTACAAGACCATGTCCTGAAGGTCATTGATCTGATCACTAGATTGGGTCAACTTGATTTTGTGATGGATGGAAAATTAAGTCAGGATTTGATCCTGCAATCTCTTCCCGAGTCATTCGCTCAGTTTGTTGTGAACTATCATATGAACAAATTGAATACCTCCTTGCCTGAGCTGTTAAATATGCTTAAAACAGCTGAGAGCCATGTTAAGAAAGAAAAGGCTCCACTTCTTCTTATGGGTAAAACCTCTAAGAAGAAGTCAGGTTTTAAGGGTTCAAAGAAAGCACTGAATTCTAAGGGTGGCAAGATAAAGAAGAAGGGAAAGAAAGTCTCTAGACAGGGTACCTGCTTTCACTGCGGCAAGGTAGGACACTGGAAAAAAAATTGTAAGTTATATCTTGCAACTGTAAAGGCAGGTGCAAGCGATGCACCAAAAGGTATGTATGAGATACATACAATTTTGTCATTAAGTTCTTCCAATTCAACTCTTGGGTATTGGATACCGCCAGCGATTCTCATATCTGCAAGTCGTTGCAGGGGCTGCAGAACATTAGAGTGCTGAAGAAGGATGACTTCAAGCTCTACAGTGCTGGAGGAGAGTCAATCCAAGCAGAGGCTGTAGGGACATATATGTTAAAGTTACCTTCTGGAAAGATCTTAGAGCTAGAAAACTGTTATTATATGCCTAAGATCATTAGAAATATTATTTCTGTATCGTTACTATTACAACGAGGTTATGAAATAAATGGAAAGAGCAATAGTTGCTCAATTTCTTTTTCTAATAAAATTATTTGTCATGGCGTTATTAATAATGGTCTTCTAATTCTATCTAATAACAATGTTTTTCATATTAATGAAAGTAAAAAGTGAAAGAGAGAAGAGTTGAATAATACTTTATTTTGGCATTGTCGACTTGATCATATAAGTAAGACAAGGATTAACAAGTTATACAAAGAAGAGTTCTTTGATCCTTATGATTATGAATCATTAGGTACTTGTGAATCTTGTCTTATGGAAAAAATGACTAAGACTCCATTTAGTGGACATAGAAAAAGAACAAGTGAGTTATTAGGACTTGTACATACTGATGTATGTAGTCTTGTGACAACAGAAGCTAGAGGAGGATACTCTTATTTTATAACGTTCACTGATGATTTATCTAGGTTTGGATATGTGTATCTTATGAAACACAAATCCGAAGCCTTTGATAAATTTAAAGAGTATTAAAGTATGATCGAGAAACAAATTGAAAAAAATATTAAAATCCTTCGATCTGATCGAGGAGGAGAATACTTATCCAATAAATTTTTAGATCATCTTAAAGAAAATGAAATTCTCCAGAATAGATCCCTCCCTATACACCACAGCTAAATGGTGTAGCAGAAAGGAGGAATCGTACTTTATTAGATATGGTGCGGTCCATGATGTGCTTTACAGATTTGTCAATTTCTTTCTAGGGACATGCCCTAGAAACTGCTGTCTATATCCGAATAGAGTACCTTCAAAATCAGTGCCAAGCACTCCATATGAGATATGGAGAGGAAAGAAGCTTAATCTTAAGTATCTTAAGATATAGGGCTGTCCAGCTTATATTAAAAAAAAATTTGGACATAAGCTGAGTGCTAGGGCAGATAAATGCTTGTTTGTAGGATATCCTAAAGAGAGTATAGGATACCTTTTTTACCATCCTACTGAACATAAGGTGTTTGTCAATAAATATGCCACTTTTATGGAAAAAGAGTTTATCCTAGAAAGAGGTAGTGGAAAGAAAATTGAACTTGGAGAAGTTCAAAACCTACAAATGCAAGCACAAGATAATCCTCAACAAAAAATATCCATTAATGAAATACAAACACAAAGTACACCTCTCCGAAGGTCGGATAGGGTGCAAAATGCACCTATAAGGTATGGGTTCGTTATTGAGAATAATGAAGCCCACATCATTGAGAATGATGAACCTTTGACCTATACAGAAGCCATCACGAGAAGGAACTCAGACAAATGGCTAGAGGCTATGAAATCCGAAATGGACTCCATGTATTCCAACCAAGTGTGAACTTTGGTTAATGCACCTGAGGGTGTGACCCCTACTGGATGCAAATGGGTCTATAAGAAAAAGATTGGAGCGGATGGCCAAGTTGAAACCTATAAAGCTAGATTAGTAGCTAAAGGTTTCAGACAAAAACAGGATATTGATTATGATGAAACATTTTCACCTGTTGCCATGCTCAAATCTATAAGGATTATGCTTGCAATAGCAGCATACCATGATTATGAGATTTGACAAATAGATGTGAAAACCGTCTTCCTTAATGGTTATCTTGAGGAAGAGGTTTACATGTCTCAGCCAGAAGGTTTGTCTCAAAAGGGAGAGAAAATCAAGTATGCAAGCTTAAGAAATCTATTTATGGATTAAAATAGACCTCGAGGAGTTGGAACATCCGATTTGATGTTACAGTCAAAGAGTTTGGTTTTATCAAATATGGATGAACCTTGTGTATACAAGAAGATTAGTGGGAGTACCATTGTCTTCTTAGTTTTATATGTAGATGACATACTTCTTATTGGGAATGATATCCCAATGTTACAATCGGTCAAGACATGGCTATCAAGTAAGTTTTTCATGAAGGATTTGGGTGAAGCATCCTATATACTAGGTATAAAAATCTATAGGGATAGATCTAAGAGGATGTTAGGCTTGTCCCAATCCAGTACATAGACTTAGTACTAAAGAGGTTTAGCATGGATGGAAGTAAAAGAGGTTATTTACCCATGAGTCAAGGCATCATCTCTCTAAAAAGATATCTCCTAAAACACCAGAAGAGATAAATAGAATGAGTTATATTCCCTATGCTTCGGCAGTAGGGTCGATCATGTATGCTATGCTATGTACTAGGCCTGATGTTGCCTATGACTTAGGCATAGTTAATAGATTTCAGGCTGATCCAGGAGAGGATCATTGGAAAGCAGTGAAAAATATTCTTAAGTACTTAAGAAGGACTAAAGATATTTTTCTGGTATATGGAGGATCTGATTTAAAACTAGAAAATTATTCTGACTCTAGTTTCCAATCAGATCCTGATGATAGCAAATCCACTTCAGGATATGTCTTTACTCTTAATGATGGAGCTGTTAGTTGAAAAAATTTCAAGCAGCAGACTGTAGCTGACTCAACCACTGAGACAGAATATATAGCTGCAAGTGAAGCCGCCAAGGAAGCTGTCTGGATGAAGAAGTTCATCACTGAGTTGGGTGTCATTCTTGAGGTTAAGAATCCAGTACCACTTTACTGTGATAATACTGGAGCAGTTGCTCAAGCAAAGGAATCAAGATCTCATTATAAATCCAAGCACATTCTAAGACGCTTCCATCTCGTTCGTGAAATAATCGAAAGATAAGATGTTGTCATTGAACGAGTAGAAACAAAGAATAATATAGCAGACCCATTCATTAAGGTTTACCACAGCAGCAGTTCGATTGCCATCTCGATTGTATGGGGATAAAATATAAGGACAATTGGCTTTAGTGCAAGTGGAAGATTGAAAGGAATATGTCCTACAAGCCAATCGAAATTTGTATTTTGATGGATTTTCCTTGTAATCTTCCAGACTTATGTATTGACTCTTTAAATAATAATAGGCATTTTTCATCATATGCTGCATCTTACTTTAGTAATGATTATGATGAACTCCATAAATCAGAAAAATGGGTTTAGGGTTATGATGAGATCATACCTATGAGACCTAAAATCTTAAAAGTCCTGATTTAGAATATTCCTAGTCATAGGAGCATTGAGTCAAGGATCAATATTCCGATAGATTAGCACTTTCTATGTATGCTCAATGGAGAGGGTGGCAGATCTCATAAGCCACTTGTATGAGACACTAATACAAGAAAGTGGGTGCTCATTAGAGAATGAGTTCACTGAATTGATCCGATTTAAGAAATATCTTATGAAATTTACTTACCGGTCAAGAGATGTTTTCTTATAGTGGAAGTTGTGCATATAATCCTTTGACTTGAGACTACCATAGAACCTTGTATACATGAATCCATATTTTTTGATTCATACTCATTCGTGACTTAGTCATGTACGGAGTATTCTAGATATGGTAGAATGTGTATGGAGTTTGTGAGTATGTCAACATGAAATCGATCACTCCTGATAAGAGGAGATCGCATCCTACTTGCTCTGATTGATTGATGATTCAGGAAGCCTTTGGTCAAAGCAGAATGAAAATTAGAAAGAGTTTCTAATATTTCATTAATTGAACCATTATATAAGATTGAGAGAAATATGAGTATGATATTGAATTTGACATCATTCCATATCCACAGTCATATTCAGGGTGCAAGAAGATTGTAGG
Organism: Elaeis guineensis; assembly: GCF_000442705.2. Lineage (NCBI taxonomy): Eukaryota > Viridiplantae > Streptophyta > Magnoliopsida > Arecales > Arecaceae > Elaeis > Elaeis guineensis. The sequence continues at coordinate 100,418,305 of NC_026003.2, forward strand.
ATCAAATTGCATGGTAACTTTTCACTGAAGGATATTTTTGGTATTTGTATCAAAAATTTTATATCTTCTAGGTAGACATGATACGTTGCTAGACGTCAACCTTGTCTTATGGATTTGATCGAATTAAGGAGTTTAATTCAATCACCAATTAGAAAGAATTCTAATTGCTGAAATCGGGTTAGCTCGATTGGATCTAGATCGGTTAGATTAAATTCTAATCAAATCAAATCGACTTGAACTCAGACCTATTGCTGGCTAGATGTGGAACCCAATGGGTCACACACAAAGGATATTGATCAGGGGTCTAATTGGATTAGATCATGTTTGCAAAATTGACATGCTAGCACATGTTGCAAAAAACTAGCTCCTTGTTTCGAATCGGGTTTGAAATTGATTCTAGATTGGGCTAATTAAAGTCAAATTAATTCAAATCAATTTTGGATTTGAGTTGGTTCAGCCCTTGGCTGCATGTACCAAAAATTTGGAGCCAGAAAACTAAGTCTCCATGAGTCAAGAATTTTTCTTGTGCGTGGGTGCAATTTTTGTGTGCAGAAACAGCTTTCGCATCCCAGAGATGAGACACCTCATCCTCGAGCTTATCCTATGTTCCATGATGAAATAAATTTTTGAATGATTCCTAACTTTATTTGGAGCATAAAAAATTTTTTGAAGTTAAAATTTCTTCTGATTTAATCATGAAAATTCGTTGAAGTTGGAAATCCTGTCAGCCTGATCATACGCCTGACCAAGAGTCCAACTTGTGAAGGACTCTAACCCATTTGTCACGCCACTTCTTAATCTAAATTTTTTTTCACGACATTCTCATGTTAGTGCCTTAATTTTTGGCCATTGGATGGATAAAATTATGTTGATGGGTGGTGGAAAAAAATTATGCCATGGGAAGCTGCGCGACTTATCGGAGAATTATTGAGAAAAATATTCCGAAGAGTCCTTCTGCATGAAGCATCTCTTGAATTTTTTTTTGATGATTGCCATGTGTCAAAAACTTTCAGATGACATGAGAATTCATCAGGAGGTATGAGATTTTCTGATGGATGCGAGATAGCACGTGGAAGGGACGCGAAAAATTCCCGTAGGCAACCCATCGCTAAGTATTTAAAGGGGGGTGCACCGGGGGATTGGATTCATTCAGATTTTCAATTCCTCCTTTCTTTCTAACATCTTCTCCCTATTGTCCAATTAGTCTCTTTCTTCTCTTGTTAGGATAAGTCCAAAAATAGTAAGGACAAGTCTGATTTTAGGACAAAGTCTAGGAAGAGAATTAAGGAAGACAAGGAGAGAAGAAAGATAGGATAGAAAGGATAAGAAAAGAGGAAGAGGGTCTTGAGGTCCTGATATTCAAGAAAATTCTCAAAGTGAGAATTTTGGAGGAGGAATCCTCTCAAAGAGTTGGTGTCTTGATCATAGCCCTGTGTGGATCACCATTGGAGGGCGAACACTTGGACGCCTGATGGAGGTTATACTGAAATTTGGATTAAGCGCTGCAGGTATTCTTCTATAACTTAAATTTAATCTTGAATTTATATTATATATGATTGTTAATCATCAAGGAGATGCTGGTATAAGGGTTTAATATTTAGGATTTCTTTATTAAAATTTTGAAATCCATTATGTTTCCGCTATGCATGCCCACCCTGAAACCCTACAATTTATACCTCTTCTTCTTAACTTTTGGATAGTTATCTTTTTCCAGTGCTAACATCTGCTCTCTTCGAAAAATTGCCATAGTCGATTTTACCCATATCACCTCTTGTTACATTCCAATCTCTCAATAACTGCTTTCGCTTGTTATGTTCCACTTTAAAGGCTTCATTCTTTAACACAAGGCACGATCGGCTTCTTCAATCACTATTTACCCTCCCTTACGGGTCATACCTATAATCAACCCATACTTGCTATCTATGGAACTCAAACGACGCCTCAAGCAATCACTCGATCTAATTCAACTAATTCATTTTAAGCATGGTTCAGTCTATCTTGCATGATATCTAGTTACGATTTGATCGGCCTACTATTATCTTTTGATCCTCATGTCTGACGATGACTATCTTAGCTGATCTCCAACGATCTCCTAATTAATGATCTCTATATTGCTTTGTCATGTCAAAGTTGACCCTTTTAGCCTACTTCTCATTATTGAGACTTTCCCATTATCTAGCCTCTGGCAATGCCATATGGCACTCTTGAGCTCCCATTGTAAATTAGGATGTGGCGTAAACAAGTAGGTTGTGTGGGTGTTGTTGCATCCACATGCCTCTATCATGGTAGTCTAAAGCAAGGCAACTATATGGATGCATCCTAACTGTATCAGTTACATTCATAGTGCGCGCTCCAAATCCAAAACATAACACAATGATATGCTATCATAGGATACAACCACAATAACACAAAGCCAACAATCATAATCTCAAACAAAATAAAATATCTAAATGCATCATCCATTAAATAATTCAATAAAAATTAATTCAGAGCAACTAAATCTAAATTTAAATATCAAAATATATAAACCTAAAATTTAAAAAATCGCTAATAACAAATTCTTAATCAATTTAAGAACTAAAATTTTTACTATAAAATCTCTAAACTCGCTAGCATGGACTCCAAGCCTGAACTATCGTTCGTTTCTAATAATCCTATTCATTTGAAAAAAAGAAAAAAAAAAGAGATATGAGCTATATAACTCAGTAAGTAAAACTTATATTTTCTTACCACATTGAGTATAAATTTTCATATAAACAATATATCAATTAAAAAAATAATAAGTATTGTAAAAATAAAACATTTCATAGTACTACATCATAAAGCATGTAATGCATGCTCAAATCATCAATAATTCATAGATATGATTCTATTGCACCAGTAAATCACAAATCATTTGTTGTCATTTAGTCATGTCATAATTCAAAGCATTGCTCACAGTCATTGTATTTCTTTAATAAAATTATCATTATAATCGATAAGTTTCATAATTCGTATTCGTTATCAATTTTGTACTCATTGACGAAGGACCGTTGATCGGTTGAACCTAATTCCAGAGACGGTCATAGCTATATGAGTCTTAAAAATATTTATATCTTCTTATTAAGATATACATATAAGTAGGTAGAAAACTACTAAATGACATGAAAAGATCATGCTTCATAAACATATCTTTTGCATCAAAAAAGTTCATGAAATAATTGTTCAAAAGAAAGCATGATTTTCATATCATATATGCTAATTATTATTTTAGAAAAAATATGAGTGCATCAATGACAGTCTATATATATATATATATAATATATAATAATTTAAAAATTAATGAGAAATATAAGATCTACTTATCTCATCTGCTTAGATCTATCGATTTTGCTCGACGAATCTGCTAATTTTATTCAAAATATAAGAAGATAATCAATTCCTATCCAATGAATACAATAAAATTAAATAGTAAGAAGAAAAGATTGTTAACGGTCGGTGTGATAAGAGTCATCATGATGTGGCTGGAGAAAAAGTGGGAAAAGAGCCAGAAACATTAGAGAGAGAAAAATTAGGGAGAATTATGTCTCTCTTTTTTTTTTTTTTTTTTTTCCTTCCTCTTCTTCTGCTCGGCGCAACAGGATTGATGGTTCGTCATCTGTGGTCCGGTGAGATATGCCAAGCAACCAGAGGTCCAGATCAGGGCAGTGGTGGACGGTCGTCGGTGGTGACAGGCCAGCGAGAAAATCATGGAAAAAGGTTCAGAAAAGAGGGGAACCGGGCCTTTCTCTTCTTTTTGGCCGTTGGCCACTCACTGGCGGCCATGGTCCCGAGGGAAACGGTCATAGGGTGGCTGGAGGATCCGACCAAAGGTCTGGGCTCCAGAGGCTGCGGTGCCGATGGCCGGAAAAACGAAGAAAATATGGCCCAAAAACAGGGGAAGGCATCAGGGATGGAAATCCGATGGTTTCCGGCAAAATCGGTGGCCGGCGGCGGTGAAAAAGGCCATGGGAAGAAGGGGGAGCGAAAGAGGAGGAAAGATTGGGGCCTTACCTCCGCTGCAGTGGTGTCTCCAGCCCCAAATTCCAGCAAACAAAATGATGGGATGCCGTGAACCCCTTGGGAGAAAAGACGGAGAAAGAGGTGCAATGATCGTCCGTGGAGGGCGATAGAGGGAGAGGGGTTCTATTTATCGAGGGTCGCGGCGACGCTGTGAATTCGACTTCATCCCGAAGTTGTCAGAGAGGAGGAGGGGAGGAAGAAGCCTCCATTGCACGTGGTCCAGCTTAGCTGGGCCGTGGCTGGACCTGGCAGGTCAAGTGGACCGGGCCAAACCGGGCCTAACACGGTATAAAATCTATAGGTGAAATTCTTTGTGCGCCGCGTGCGGCGTAGAAAATCCGACGAAGAATACACCATCTCATCCGATTGATCTACGTAGTCATCACTTCTAATACATATTTAATATCTATAGATCAATTTTTTTATTTAAAAATTTTATATGACAAAAATATCTGTCTTTAGAAAAATTATGACATTCTATATTCATATTATGGCATCTTACATCCATAATATGCACAAATATTATTTTTTTAAAAAATAAAGTATTTTTATCATGTAAAATTTTTAAATGAAAAGAACGATCTGTAGATATTAAATATGCATTAGAAAGTGATTGAACAAAAAATATCCTTCTCTTATTATAATATCGTAGGTATATTATGACATCTCAGAATATTATAATTTTTTTAAAAGATAAAAATATTTTTTCATATATAATTTTAAATAAAAAATCTAACCTATATGCATTAAATATATGTTGAAAAATAATGACTACGTGGATCAATCGAATAAATCAATGTATCCCATATCGAATTCTCTGCATCACCTGCAGTGCACAAGGATTTCTCAAATCTATGGCTTTCAAATACTCCAAAGGTTCCCCGTCCAGGATCTGGATTGAAAGTATCCAATACCTAAAGTCAGTACAGGTGCTCACAGGGAATTATTAGCTGGAACAAGAAGAATGACTAAGGAATTTACCGCATGGAATAATTTCATTGCGCTCTAGGATGTGGGAATAGGCTGTTTAGATTTGAGAAAATGTGGACCCTCAGGAAGGATCTCGATTAGGTTTGTGGTAGATGGTCGTTCTCCGATCCATCTTCTCCACCCCTTCTAATTTATTTTATGTCTTTCTCGCTAATGTAAAATTGGGTCATCAGAGATTAGTTTTGTCTATCATGACATCTTTTGGAGAAGCACTAATTCAACCGTTGTAATTGGAGTAATTCTTTATACACTGCATGCAGTGCAATAGGAGCACACTACCCAATAATATTAAGGGCATATAGCGCACTTAGATGGATAGATATTTAATGCCATTTAGCTTCTTTCTTTCTTCAATTTTCACTGACAAAAATATTTTTCTCTCCATAAAATAAAAAAGAACGATATTATTACTTCATGATATCTTATATGACTTCTTATGAATATATATAATATCCTAAACGATATATATGACTTTCTGATATCTTGTATAACTTCTTATAAATATATATGACATCCTAAATAATATATATAGCTTTCTAATACCTTATATAATTTTTGTGAATATATATATATATATATATATATATATATATATATATATATATATTATATATATATATATATATATTATGTATGATATCTTAAATAATATATATGACCTTCTGTAATATATATATGATATTTGGAATAATATATATAATTTTTATGAATATATAACATCCTGAATAACATATATGTCTTCCTAACGTTTATATGACTTTCTGTCAATATATATGATGACTCCTGAACAATATATATGACTTCCTATTGGTTATTAGAAATCATATAAGGCATCAAAAGTCATATATACTATTCAGAATATCATATATATTTATAAAAAATTATATATATTATTTAGGATGTTATATATATTTATAGAAAATCATATGAGAATTAGAAAGTCATATATATTATTCGGGATATCATATATATTCTCAAAAAGTAATATATTATTCAGGATATCATATATATATATATTCACAGAAAGTTATATAAGGTATTAGAAAGTTATATATATATTATTTAGGATGTCATGTATATTCACAGAAAGTCGTATATATTATTTAGGATGTGATATATATTCATATGAAGTCATACAAGACATCAGGAAGCCATATATATTATTCAGGATGTCATAAATATACAAAAAGTTATATATATAGTTCAAGATATCATATATATTCATAAAAAATCATATAAGGTGTCAGAAAATAATAATATTATTTCTTCTTTATTTTATGAAAAAAAAGATATTTTCATCATTAAAAATTGAAAAAAAAAAAATGGAGCGATATTAAATATCTTTCTCATCATTAAGTATGCTACGTGCTCCAATATAATTCGGTGGTGTACTCCACATTAATTTTATTGCACCATATATCGTGCACAAAGGCTTTCTCATTTAATTTGAAGGACTTGAACGGGCATTGCTGGGTAAATGGATTTGGAGGGTTGTCATGCCGGAATGTAATGCAAATGGAGCCCAACCATGGTGTAAGGTCCAAATATTAGACGTCAGAGGCCTCTTTTTGGAACGAATTGCAGGTTGTGAGAACATTCTTCTCCCCTGCTTGGGCGTTCTGTGGGGATTTCAATATGACCCATTTCTCCAATGACAGGAAACGTCAAGCTGGTATCAAGAAGGATATGATTGCTCGCCTCAGTGGGGATTGAAGGAGATAATCACTCTTCTTTAATGATTGGAAGCATTCTTTTATCGTCTTTGTAAAATGATGCAAAAGGATCTTCTGATCATTTTTTTAGAAGAAAAAAATCAAGAAGTGTTTCAACCATCCAATGCTATCGAACTAATTCAATTCCCTTTACACAATATGCAGTTGAGCCTAATTATTTGATAGTGTTACAGTGGTACCGTAGATATCTTGGATCAATATGCTATCATAAATATCCCAAATTAGTGAGCTATCTTCGTGATTGCCGACCAAACACCGAGCTGAGATACACAAAACTAAACTATTTGCATCTAGTCTGATGTGCGGCCCATATAGCACATGAGCTTCCTCCATTATCTCGGTCAGCTAGTTTTCTAGTACATGCAGTAGTTATCCATCCTAAGTGGAGAAGCTCAGATGTAACTGACTCCCCGTAATCCTGTTGGAGCAGATAAAGGCTAGAATATCTCGCCCATAATGGCACGTCCAACAGCCCAACAATCTCGTAACTGCACGTTCCATGGTTGTTCAACCATATTCTCTATAAATAACCAAAGCCTCGAGGACTCAGGTAGGTAATCCATCTCATAGAATCATATGCAGCTTCTGCTGTTCTCTGATTCTTGATTTAAGCGTCGGAGGATCCTCACGGAGCAAAACCACCAGTCTAGACTTTATTTTGCAGGCCACTCCATTATCCCTATGCAAGGCCCAATCGCTCACCTTCTGACTTTAGCTGGAACCAGCAGTAACAGATAAAAAAAGGCCAAACCTTTTTCACATCATGCCAGCAAAGAAAACCACCTTCAGGCAATCAAGACAATCTGCCGCCTCTCGAATCACTACCAATGTGGAGAAAACCACACACCAGCATCACAACAACCAGCCCTTCCGCCAGTAATACAGCCGGCCCAAGGTGTTACTCAAAACCAATTTGCCTTATTGGTTGACTAGGTTCGGACACTGACGACGGCGGTCGGTGCTATTCAGCAGCTTGGGCAGGTGCAGCCGCCACCCTCTCACATCCCTCCTCAGTCTTCTCAGCAGAGTTCGGATCGAGAAAGGCAGACTAGGCAAAGTCAACCCCAGAGTCCTGATCGTAGGAGATGCTACCTACTCCTCAATCTGGGACAGATTCGATCCCGGGACAATCACCAATCCCTCGACAGATGCGCCTGTGGTCCGTGATTAGGGTGGCAATCGGATCGGATCGGATCATAAATGGATCAGATCATAAACAGATCGGATCAGAAAATCGTCAACCCAAACCGATCTGTTTATTAAACGAGAAAAAATTCAAATCTAAACCCGACCTGTTTATTAAACAAGTAACCCAACCGACCCGTTTAATCCGTTTATTAAATAAGAAATTAGGTTAAACGGGTTAAACATATCAGGTTAAATAGGTCAGAAACAGGTTAAATAAGTTTTAAATAGGTTAAACGGATCTTTAATGGGTTAAAAAGTGAAACAGGTCGGGTTAAATGGGTCAGAAATAGGTTAAACAGGTTAAACAGGTTAAATGAGTTATCTGACTCAACCCAACCTGAATATTAAATGAATTAAACGGGTTAAACAGGTCAGATATCTAAAATCCAAATCCGACCTACTTATTAAATGGATTGAACGAGTTGATTCGTTTATGACCCAAATCCATTTAGCCTAAACCCAAACCTGTTTATGGTGGGTCGAACATGAGTCGGGTTGGCGGGTTGGGTCATGTTTTGCCAGCCCTATCCGTGATGAAAGAATAGACTGCTAGCTCTAGGAGATGAATTGCAAAATTGAGGCCTTACACATCAAGCCCTGGAACAGGCTGATACTTCTGATTTTCACATCAACCCCCTTTCACCATGGAGATCTTACGGGAACCCTTATCGGTAGAGTTCAAGATGTCGGACCTGGAAGCCTACGATGGGTCGATGGACCCGACTGACCATCTGAGAGTTTAGAACTCTCATGTTGCAGTAAGAGGTTAGTGATGCAATCTTGTACTGGGCCTTTCCATCTGCTTTAAGCAAAGTGGCTCGAGATTAATATTCCAGTCTGAAGTCCGGCTCTATTCATTCTTTTGATCAGATGAGCCGGATGTTTGTTGCCTATTTTGCTATAAGTAAGAGGCAACGTCGGCTGTCCTCCTCTCTAGTACCTATTAAACAGAGGGAGGATAAGTCGATCCGGGAGTATACAGCCCACTTCAACACTGCTGCACTAGAAGTTTGCGACTTGGATCAGTCAATCGCAATGATAGCCTTCCAGGAGGGCTTCAGAGAAATGCCCTTCTTTATTCTCTAAAGAAGACATATCCACGAGACTTTGAGGATATGCTGAATGTGAAGAAATACACACGCATTGATGAAGCTTGGGAGAAGCATGGGGTTCCATCTGAGCCCCCAGCAGGAAAAAATAAAAGCCCTATTCCTCCTTCAAACACTAGAGGCCTTGGATAAGGTCGCCCAAATTTCAAGACTCCCCCCCATTGTCGGACCTAATCTCCACCAAGGAATCAACGAAACAAGTCCCCTCCCGGGGATGAAGGAATAATTCATCTCAGAGGTAGTACACTAATTATATGCCTCTGAATACCTCCAAGGGGGAGATACTGATAAGGTGCGAGCTGAGCTGCCTCATCCTTCGAGGATGCAGACAAAGCCTAAGCGTCACGACTCAAATAAGTACTGCTTCTATCATCGTGGCCACAATCATGATACTGAAGATTATCTCCAACTCTAAGACGAGATTGACAGGTTCATTCGGTAAAGGAGGTTGGACCGCTTTATCCGGAGTAGAGTACCTCCACGTCGACCTCCACGAGGGCTCAGCAACCACTCCCTTTGCCTCAGTAGCCACTTTCTTTATGTTAGCCACAGCCAGCACCAGTACAGTCAGAGAGACAAGAGGTAGGGGGACAAGTAGTAGCAGAAGATTGATTCCTGAGGGGAGAAATCCACGTGATAACTAGGGGGTTGTTGGGGTGAAGAGGTCGAGGCTCGAGGATGGGCTCAAGGACGTCATTATCTTCATCGAGCAAAATGCAGAGAGTGTGCAAGCTCCGTATAATGATGCGGTAGTTGTAACTATAAATATTGCTAACTATAATGTACACTGTGTATTTATTGATAATGAAAACTTGATCGATATTTTATATTTTTCTATCTTCTTCCAAATGGGATTTACTCCGGATCAATTAAGTAGATTCGATATCCCAATTCAGAATTTCTCCGAAAGTTTGATGATTTTGGAGGGGATAATTAGGCTGCCAATATGTACCCCACCTCAATGAACGACGATTCAAGTCGACTTCCTCATGGTTAAACTTTTTTCAGCCTACAATGCAATCCTTGGCCATCTGAGTTTATGGACTTTAAAGACTGTAGTGTCGAACTATTATTTGATGATAAATTTTCAATAAAAAATAAAATAGATTAAATTCGAGGCAACCAGACTATGGCTCGACAATGTTTTACTATCAAGCTTCGAGCAGAGGCCCAATCCGAACTTCTAATAGGGTAGGATGCCCGGGATGATCTGATCGAGGAGCGTGCCCAGCCATTTGAGGACGTCCTGAAGGTCCCACTAAGGAAAGAGAATTTGCACCAGATAGAGAAGATCGGCTCACATCTAGATAAAATAACAAAAGATCGACTAACCACTCTTTTGCAAAAAAATACGGATCTCTTTGCTTGATCGACCGCGGACATGTCTGGCATAGATCCAAAAATGATGTCCTACTACCTAAAAGTAAATCCAACCTATCATCCGATGAAGTAAAAGAAGCAAAGCTTCATTTTGGAGTACCAGAAGGCTATAGCTGAGAAGGTGGACAAGCTAGTCAAGGCTGACTTCATTAGAGAACCAATATACCTAGACTGATTGGCGAACATCATCTTGATCAAGAAGGCAAATGGGAAGTGGCTCATGTGCATCGATTTCATCAACTTGAATAAAATCTATCCTAAGGACAGTAACTTGTTGCCTCGGATCGACCAACCGATGGATGCAACTTCAGGGCATGAGCTCTTCACCTTCATGGATGCCTTCTCCGATTATAATCAGATCCGGATGGCACCTGAAGATGAAGAGAAAATAGTCTTTATTACTGACCATGGGTTTTTTTATTACAGGATGATGCACTTTGGCTTTAAAAATATAAGGGTTACCTACCAACAGTTGGTGAACAAGATCTTCAAAGATCAAATCGACTACAATATGGAGGTACATGTAGATGACATGCTAGTCAATAGTTGAGCTGTTGAAAAGCGTAGGATTTCATGCATGCATTTCAAAAATTTTGCAATAGAATAAAGCTAGATTAAACCTTTTAATCTATAAATATATGCATAAGATTATATCTTAAAATACCTATAGAAGGATCTATGACATGATATACAATGCATAAAAAATTTGAATTTAAAATCAGCAAGCATGTGAAAAAATCAGCACAAAGAGAAGATCATATCTACAGCTATTAAGATTTCGAACCCTATACCTGAGCACGGATAGATGAACACCACAACTGAAACTCATAGATCAGAGGCTTTGATGGTCGCTCGCAGTCACACAAGATGTCCGGCCTTGATGGATCATCCACACGAAGTTCTCGAACTGATCAGCCTTCCGCGGGAGTGCTAGCTCACGTAGATGACTTTTGATGGCAAATCTGATTTGATCCTCTTCTTCGATTAGCTCGGACCTTTTCGATGTCGAAGATGGATCACAGGAGATGCTGGATGGTAGAGAAAAAATTAGAGAAGGACTCTCTTCTCTCTAGTATTTTTTCTCACACAAAAATCCTAGAACAATTCTAGGTCTCTCACCAAAAGAAGAGTTGGATCTCCTCCAATGCTCATGACAAAATGATAGCACCCACCCCAGGTCCTCACGACCCTAAGAGAGGTTCGGCTCCTCTCTTTCTCAACTCTCTCATGGTAAAAAAAATTAGAGCCTCTTGGCGCAGAAAACCATAAACATTTTATGGTTGCCAAACAAAGGGAGTTGGGGTGTGATAAGGCTTGTTCAAATTTGAATTCCAAGTTCCTTAGACTTTAAACTAAATTGTCCTTATCCCCATATAAACATAGATCAAGGAGAGGGCCAAAGAAGGATTTCGGGCATGGAAAAGCTTTCAGAAGCTGTTGCCTTTGTCGCACAAAGAAAAAGTTTCACAAGGGGGCCGATGGCAAAGGGTGGATAGGATAAGGTTTTTAGTTTAAATTCAAACCTTTTGAATTTAATCTAAAACCAACCTGATCTTATTAGTTGTGGGTGACTACATGGGGTGTTGGCTGCTGGATTTCTCACACTAAATCAGATTTAGCGAAGAGAGCATGACCTGAAGAAAGGAGAGTGGTGCAAGAGAGGTAGTCCAATCTCATTGGACTCTAAGATTTAGCCAATTTGGTCCTTAATTAGGTTTTATCCAAACCCAATCCAATTAAACCCAAATAAATCATAATGAACCTAATCTAATTAGGTTTCTATAGCCTCAATTAATCATGATTAAATCATAGAATTAACTGAGCCATAATCCTAATCAAATCAGGATTCTCCCTTAACAATTAGGTCATCTCACAGCTTAATCAGGTTTGACCTAATTGAATCCAATTCAATTATACTTGATCCAGACTTTAATGCTCAATCAAATTGAGTTAATTAATGATCTAATCGTTAACCAATTTTTTAAATTTTATTAATATTTAATAAATTAATATATTACAACTATTGCACAGGATTGATCATCAATCGTATTGATATTTTATCCTTAAATGATTCTCAATCATCGATCTGCCAATTGATCGGAGAGAAAATTCTAATATGTGTGACCCCATAGATTTGAATCTAAGTCGGTAGTATAAAAATATATTTCTATATCAATCGAAGGAACCATCTAGTAATGGTACCCGACGTTCGGATAGGCCGAATATATGCAAAGCAACACTTAGAATCTGCAGGCATGTGGTTACTATATGATTCATCCTTTGACCCTTGATGCTCCGGATGACTTAGAGTTTAAACTGTCAATCTTAACAATATATCCATTATGTATCTCAACCTAATAAATTCTATGATCCTCACAAGGATTGTCCTGACTAAGGTCTTACTAAATTGAAACACAAAGCATTCTCTCCAATTTTTTGGAGTGGTCAATCCCATCTTGACTCATGCATCGACTTCACAAGTATTTGACTGTGCCTAAAAATTTTTTGATCCTGAATTAAAATTTAGGTAGTCCAGTACCAAAGCACAGTGAGTTGCTTACAAGTCACTGTGGTGATCTCAATCGAAGGGCACTTATATCCATATCCTTCAGAGTAACTCTTGACAATAAAGTATTCCAAAATAGGTCATGTTCAGTGAAATATACTCTATATTTTATCTGTATGTCATACTAGCATATCCACGCTCTTTGATTAAGAGGACAACCAACTCATATGGTACAATGATCTACACTTGATATAGCTATTGTCCTAGTAATAGCATATCATTTGGTTATGAACTCATTTAAGAACTAAATGATAAATTTCCTTTATTGATTTAAAATAGTCCTAAGGACTTTCATCATAATACAGAAGTTCGATATAGAAGATGTATAAGCTTATGATGAAAAACTATCAAATAATATTTTATTAATAATTAATTCATATACAATTATATCAATTAGCACAATCATCAACAGATTGATAATTACTTTGGAATACAATTTTCAACAACTCTCATTTGGACTAAAGTCAATCGGTACAGTATCGTATACCATCTTCGATTTATGATCTTCGAACTCCTTGACCGCAAGGACTTTAGCAAATGAGTCGGTCAGATTTATCTTTCTATCGATCTTCTGAAGCTCGACGTCACCTCGATCTATGATCTCTCAGATAAGGTGGTAGCGACGTAGAATATGCTTCATCTGCTGATATACCTTCGGCTCCTTTGCTTAGCTATGGCTTAGTACTGTTGTAGTAAGCAGAACTAAATCATCAATGGAGGGTGCCACTCCAAGCTCACTGATAAACTTTCTCAACTACACAGTTTTTTTGCAGCATCCGATACCGCGATGTACTCTGCCTCGCATACTGAGTCGGCCATAGTGTACTGCTTAAAATTTTTTCAGTAGACTGCTCCATCATTTAGGATAAATATGTATCCCGACACGCTCTTGCTATTGTCACGATCTGACTGAAAATTGAAATTATGTATCCCACGATTTCAAGTCAATTCTCCATAAACGAGCCACTGGTCCTTGTATTTCTTAAATACTTAAGGATGGGTTTTGCAACCTTCCAATGTTCTTATCTGGATCTGATTGGTATCTGCTCACTTCTAGTGAGTATGCCACATCCAATCTCTACATGTCATAGTGTACATTATAGAATCCACTATCGAGGTATATAGAATTTACTCATACGCTCTCTCTTGAGGGGTTGTCGGACAATCCTTCTTCGAGAAAAAATTTCATGATCTATCGAAAAATACCTTTCTTGAATGATGAACCATTTTAGCATGGTATCTATGTACGTAGATTGGAAGAGTCTAAGTAGCCTCTTAGATCTATCCCTATAGATCTTCATCCCTAGATGTAGGCTGCTTTTCTTAGATCTTTCATAGAGAATGTAATGACAGCCATACTTTTATTTTCTATAATGAAGGGACATAATTTTTTATTAAGAAATATTGTTCACATACAAAATAAAAAATACAACCATGGAACTATTAGCCCATTTGTATATCCAGGTTCCTCTCCATTCTTAATGAAACCATACATTTTGATCACCTTATCAAAATGTATGTTTCAATTTGAAATGCCTACTTCAATCTATAAATAAATCTCTGAAGCTTGCACACTTTGGACTCGTCTGTAGATGTGAATCCTTTAAGTTGTATCATGTACACCTCTTCGTTCAGCTCTTCATTCAGAAAAGCTGTCTTCACATTCATTTGTCAGACTTTATAGTCCAAATATGCTGCTATCGCAAGCAGGATCTGAATGGATCTAAGTATTACCACAGGAGAAATATCTCATCACAATCAATACCATAATGCTGACGATATCCTTGACAACCAGACGGACTTTATAAATCTCCACTTTCCATCTGCACCTTTTTCCTTTTGAAGGCCTACTTACACCCTATGGATTTATCTCTTCAGGTAGATCAACTAATATCTACGTATCATTGATCTTCATAGACTCTATTTCAGACTTCATGGCTTTAAGCCATTTCTCAGAGTCGACCTCTGCATCGCATCCATATAGACGATCGAATCCTCATTATTTCATCGAGCTCAACAGGATCATCATGTCGGATCAAAAAATCGTAGTATCTATCCGACCGATGCGGTACTCTATCGGATCACCTTAAGGATGGTTCTACATTGGACTCCAGGTTTGATATAATCAAATCTGATTCAGGTTCAGTTACTGGTGTCAGTTCTTCTACCTATCAAATTCATCAAGCTTGACTTTAGAGGCACTTATTTTTTCACTAAGAAATTTTTTTTTAAAAAAGTGTGCCTTACTGCTGATAAATACCTTTTGTTCAGTAGAAAGATAAAAGTAATATCTCTTATTTTTTTGAGGTATCCTACAAAATAATACTTATCAGACCTAAGTCCAAGCTTGTCCGTCTGTAATCATTTGATATAAGTCTGATATCCCCAAATCTTAAGGTAAAAGAGATTCGGCCTATGCTCTGACCATATCTCATATAATATTTTACTAACTGACTTGTTGAAACATTATCGAGTACAAAATAGGCTATTTCAAGTACATATCCCTAAAAAAGATCGGTAGACTTATAAATCTCATCAAGGAGTCTATTATGAGATAATCTCATTCTCTCTTAGATATGTCAGAAATTCATTGAAAAGGTATTCACCTCCTCGATCAGATCGAAGAGTTTTAATACTTTTTTTAGTTTATTTTTCTACTTCATTACGAATTATTGTATATTTCAAATAATTCAGACTTATGTTTCATCAAGTAGACATACGCATACCTAGATAGGTCGTCTGTGAACGTAATGAAATAGCTATATCCTCCTCTAGCACTAATATTTATTGTCCATATACATCACTATGTATTAGATCTAGAACTTCACTGGCTCGTTCATCTTTTTCAGTAAAAAGTGACTTAGTCATCTTTTCAAGAAGATAAGACTCACAGATCGGTAATGATTCACAATCATTAATATATAGGATATCCTCCTGAGCTAACCTATTTATCCTATTCTTATTAATCTGACCGAGCCTATAATGCCAAAGATAAGCATCCGTGACATCATCTAACTTAGGACGTTTATTTGGAATGTACATTACACATAGAATGTGATAAAATATAGATGTCATTTCTTAATTGTCCTCGCATTATTATAATATTCATAATGATATCATAATAATCATTCTTTATTGATAAACTATAACCATCTTTGGTCAAAAGATCAACAGAGATTATATTCATCAAGAAAGATAGACAATAGTGACAATCACTCAAAATGACGCTATAGGATCTAAAACAAGATTGACGACTCCTAAAGCCAGGATTGAAACTGGACTTCCATCTCCCACATTCAGAAATCTCTCATCGTTCTCAAATTTTCTACTAACTTAAATTCTTACAATGAATTGCAAAGATGAACTGGACTTTTGGTAACTAATACTTAGATAGTGCGTTATATATAGAGAAGTTACAAGGTGTCATCATATAAACATCTTGACCAGCAACTAATTGCTTATTTCTCTTTACCTATTTGGGTCATAGTCTCCCTGACTTGGTTCAGCCTTAGACTTCTCAGCTAGATTGGACTCAAGTTCAATATTCAACTTTTGGTACAGGCTATTGAAGTTGGATCCAATAAGCTCATTATTGTCAAACAGTGATCAATGGAGCGACATGATACTGCCCATTTCTAAAAAAAAATACAGATCTAATTAGTAAATGAATTAATAAAGCCTAAAGATATGAACTTTAGTCTAAAGGTTCTCTCACTATTTTATACGATTGGTAGCCTCTACCTCTAATTTGAAGAATTATCTTAATTTCTTAGTGAGTACTAAAATCCACACAGACTGCATACGGACCTGAATATGGCTCGATCAATCCATATGCATCTATGGGTAGTTTTCAATCAATTATTTTTTAAATAATTTTTAGTTATTAGTTTCACCTCAATTTTATTTCAATAAGCTAAGAGCCTCCACTGAAAATCTGATTAGGTCTAACCATTAACATGAACCTACTCATGATTCTAACTAATGAATGATTAGATCCGAGTATGACTCAACCAATCCAACCATTCATCAAATAATACAGCAGAGTCATCATATAATGAATGATAATTCATCATTCAAAAAAATACCAGACGTAAGGTGCCTGCAATGTCAATCTGAAATAATGGATCCATTACCATTCACCTTAATAGGAAGCTAGGATCTAGTTATCCCCATAATCAGTTTATTTTATGGACCTAATAATTCAAAAAATTTGATTAACATAATTTAATAAAATTAAAGATACAGACCAGCTAATTATAATTCTTCCACTGACTTCACCTAGTCAGATCATTATGAACTAAAAATAAGCCGATCCAACTAATGAGTCATCAATCCTCTCACTAATTTTATCAAGTCATGATGAGGACTAAGACAAGTCGAACTAGGAATACTTAAATCAGTTGAACTAATTTTTAGTAAGCATGGATCAATCCTAATCATTAAGCGATCTGATCAAAATATAATTCACCATATTGGCTAGTTAAGTGAGATCGATAAGAGAGATATGCCATTAACTCATCATAGACTCAATCTATGCGAGTAGCTCCCAATTAATAATCACCAATCAAGACTGCCAAACTTACCTTAGACACCAACTAGTTATTCAGTTTCAGCTCGATTGACTTATAGATTTGGGTTCGACCGCTGAGCTAGAGATCAAAATCCAATTTAGCCTAATCAAAGATATGGACTCGATCAATTACAACTATTATATTGGCTCAAGAGAAATCTTGATTTAATCTAATTCAACTTTTGGTAAGACTTAATCAATTTCTCTATTTAGTCCATTTAATTCTTTGATTCTAACCCTAGGGTCTAATCCAATTAGGAGGACCTGATCCAGCTAACCCATAAACCATCTCTCCATATTTTATACGAATGATATTATATCTTTAATTCATAATTCTAGATCTAATAGGTTCAACTTAATTCTTAATTAATTTGAGGCTGACATGGGTTAGAGTTCGATATTTAAAAATAGTTTCAAATTTTATAAAATATTTTTACAAGTAAATATATGCATAAAATAGTAGCTCTGAATGATTGAGTTGGCTTATCCCTGGATTGAGCCGACTCACCAAAGTAGGTCGACTCAGCAAGAAACTAAGCGACTCATCAGGACATCGGGTCGACCCAAACAAGGACTAGATCGACAAACTCCCGAATTGAGTCGACTCAAACAAGACTAAGTCAACTTAGTTCGACAGAATAAAAATAAATTACTTAATTTTCAAATTATTTTGCATATCAATGATTAAAATAATTTCAATCATAAGATTAGATGTCATATCTTTTCATCGTTCATGTTCATAGGTAAAAGGGTACGCTTACATGCCATATGAGAACCCTATCGAATCGAAAGAGAGTGTCATAAAATTTTATTTTCTCCTATAACTGGACGGCCATAACAATCTACTCAATCCGACTACTCTACTACTCAAATCATTTAATCAAATTAATTTAAATCTAATCTAAATTATTTCATATCTGATTATTATATTTTTATCACATCAAAATCAGATAATAAACATCAAAATAAACACCACATACTTCAATTTAAAATTAGATTTTAAACTATATGCATATATATACATATCATAAAGAACCTAGTACTCTGATACCACTATTGAAAAGTGTAGGATTTATGCATGCATTTCAAAAATTTTATAGCAGAATAAAGCTAGATTAAATATTTTAATCTACAAACATATGCATAAGATCGAATCTTAAAATATCTATAGAATGATCTATGATATAATATACAATGCATAAAAAATCTAAATTTAAAATCAGCAAGCATGTGAAAAAATCAATACAAGGAGTAGATCATATCCAAGCTACTAGAATTCTGAACCCTACCTGAGCGTGGATAGATGAACATCGTAACTGAAACTCATGGATCAGAGACTCTGTTAGTTTCTCACAGTTGTACAAGGTGTCCGACCTCTACGG
Organism: Elaeis guineensis; assembly: GCF_000442705.2. Taxonomy (NCBI): domain Eukaryota; kingdom Viridiplantae; phylum Streptophyta; class Magnoliopsida; order Arecales; family Arecaceae; genus Elaeis; species Elaeis guineensis. The sequence goes on from NC_026003.2 coordinate 100,437,264, forward strand.
ATCATCCACACGAAGTCCTCGAATTGATCAGCCTTCTACGGGAGTGCTAGCTCGCATAGATGACTTCTGATGGCAGATATGATTTGAACCTCTTCTTCGATCATCTTGGATCTTTTCGATGTCAAAGATGGATAAGAAAAGATGCTAGATGATAGAGAAAAAATTAGAGGAGAACTCTCTTCTCTCTAGTATTTTTCTCATCAAAAATTCTAGAACAATTCTAGGTCTCTCACCCAAAAAAGAGTTGGATCTCCTCCAATACTTATGACAAAATGACAGTGCCCACCCCAAATCTTCACACACCTAAGAGAGGTTTGGCTTCTCTCTTTCTTAGTCTCTTACAGTAAAAAAAAAATAGAGCCTCTTGGCACACAAAACCATAAACATTTTATGGTTGCTGAATAAAGGGAGTTGGGATGTGATAAGGCTTGTTCAAATTCGAATTCCAACTTCCTTAGAATTCAAACTAAACCATCCTTATCCCATCCAAACTCAAATCAAGGAGAGGGCCGAAGAAGGATTTTGGGCATGGAAAAACTTTTGGAAGCTATTCCCTTTGTCGCACAAAACAAATATTTCATAGGGGACCGACGGCAAGGGGTGGATAGGATAAGGTTTTTAGTTTAAATTCAAACCTTTTGAATTTAATCTAAAACCAACCTGATCTTATCCGTTGTGGGTGACTACATGGGGCATTGGCTACTGGATTTCTCATGCTAAATTAAATTTAGCGAAGAGAGCATGGCATGAAGAAAGGAGAGTGGTGCAAGGGAGGTAGTCCAATCTCATTGGACTCTAGGATTTAGCCAATTTGGTCCTTAATTAGGTTTCATCCAAACCCAATCCAATTAAACTCAAATAAGTCATGATGAACCTAATCTAATTAGGTTTCTATAGCCTCAATTAATCTTGATCAAATCAGAGAATTAACTGAGCTATAATCTTGATCAAATCAGGATTAATTCTTTCTTAGCTATTAGGTCATCTCATAACCTAATCGAAATTGACCTAATTGAATCTAATTCAATTATACTTTATCCAGACTTTAATACTCAATCAAATTGAGTTAATTAGCAATCTAATCATTGATCAATCTTCTTGAATTTCATTAATATTTAGCAAATTAATTCATTGCAACTATTGCACAGGATTGATCATCAATCGCAATCGTATTGACGATTTTATCCTCAAATGATTCTCAATCATCGATCTGCCAATTTATCGAAAAAAAATTTCTAACGTATGTGACCCATAGGTTCGAACCTAAGTTGATAGCATGGGAATAGATTTCTATTTTAATTGAAGTAATCATCTAGTAATGGTATCCAACATCCGGATAGGCTGAATGTATGCAAAGCAACACTCGGAACCTACTGGCATATAGTTATCGTATAATTCATCCCTTTGATCTTTGATGCTCAGGATGACTTAGAGTTTAAATTGTCAACTCTTAAAAGTACATCCATTATATGTCTCAATATAATAAATCCTGTAACTCCTCACAAGGATTGCCCTAGCCAAGGTTTTACTAAATTAAAACACAAAGTATTCTCTTCAATCCCTTGGAGTGGTCAATCCCATCTTGACTCATGCACCGACTTTGCAAGTACTTAACTGTGCCCAAAAATCTTCTGATCCTGAATTAAAAATTCAGATAGTCTAGTACCAAAGCACAGTGAGGAGCTACTACTATATCTTGTCATTTTTTTAGTGGCGATTAGCTCAGTCCTTGTCTAAGAAGAAGGATGGATTCAGAAGATCGTATACTATATGAGTGAAGTCCTTCATGATGCAGAGATCAGATATATTTCAAGCTAGAGAAGCTGATATTTGCATTGGTCATCACGACGAGAAAACTTCGGCCATATTTTTAGACTCATACTATTGTGTTGCTTATTGATCAGCCGATTAAGATCGTTCTCCACCATCTAGATACATCGGGATGGATTGCAAAGTGGGCTCTAAAACTATCAGAGTTAGATGTGCAGTACTGCCCGAAGCCTTTTATCAAAGCTCAAGTGTTGGCGGACTTCATCCTTGAATGCACCATTTCAGACGGATAGAGCTCAAAAAGTGGAGAGAGCTTAAGAAGTGAGGAAGTAAATGCGAGACCTAACCTTGAGGAGCTATGGATCTTGCATATTGATGGCTCATCGAATACATCAGGGTCAGGGGCTGAGCTTATCTTAATCGATCTGAAGGTGATGTGGTGGAGTACGCTCTACATTTTGAATTTCTAACCATCAACAATGAAGCAGAGTATGAAGCTCTAATTGCTGACGTAAAAGTTGTGAGAGAAGCAGGGACTCGACACCTAAAGGTCTTCAGTGACTCACAATTAGTAGTTGGACAGATCAAAGGCAGATACGAGATTCGAGAAAAAAATACGAAGAGATACCTTCAAAAGATAAAGGATTTAACCTCATTCTTTTTGAGCTTTGATGTTCAATAGATCCCCAGAATGAAAAATATCAGGGCAGATGTACTATCAAAACTAGCAGCCTCATTACCCATTGACTTAAAAAAGGAGGCTTATTTTGAGATATTAAAAGCCTCAAGCCTCGAAAAACCCCTCGTTGTCCAACAGGTTGATGAGGAACCTAGTTGGATAGATCCCCTGCTCAAATATTTGAAGTCGGATGAGTTACCGCCTGATCGCATGGAGGCCCGAAAGATAAGAAAGCAGACCACTCGTTATATTCTGTATGATGACAAGCTGTACAGTCGATCATTTTCTTTACCTCTTCTGAAGTGCTTGCATTCTTCTGAGGCTGATTATGCGCTTCAAAAGATTCATGGAAGGATCTGTAGAAGTCACTTAGGGGATAGATTTCTATCTTATAAGATTCTTCGATAGGGCTACTACTGGCCCACTATGCGACAAGATGCAGATAACTTCATCAGGAAGTATGATCGGTGCTAAAGAAATTCCTACATTCAATATCAACTGATAGCATTTCTAACTCCCATCAGCGCCCCTTGGCCATTGCTCAGTGGAGAATGGACATTCTTGGTCCTTTTCCTCAGGTGTCAGGTTAGCACAAGTTTCTTCTGATAGCTATTGATTACTTCATAAAGTAGATGGAAGTTGAGCCTCTGACCCGTATAATCGAGACAAGAGTAAAAGATTTTATTTGAAAATCGATTATCTGTCGGAATGGTCTTCCTAAAGTTCTAATCATAGACAATGGCAGACAATTTAGTGGTGCTTGACTTCATGAATTCTATGAAGACCATGGAATAGAGTATTGCTTCACATCAGTAGGCCACCCATAGGCAAATGGAGAGGTGGAGGTGACCAATAGAACTCTCCTACGGGACTTAAAGGCTAGATTAGATCGGACAAGGAGTCCTGGATAGATAAGCTTTATCACGTGTTATGGGCTTATCGGATCACTCAGAGGATCCTAACTGGCGAGACTCCTTTCAACCTTATATTTGGAATTGAAACAGTCATTCCCGTGGAGGTTGGGCTCCTTTCCCTCAAAGTTGAGGAGCATAATGGAGACACTAATTCGATGTGGCTCCGAGCTAACCTTAACTTGATCGAAGCAAGCAGTGACCGTACCATCGTAAGAATAGCTGCCTACCATCGGAGGGTGGCTAAGTATTATAATGCCCAGATCAAGGTCAAAAAATTTCAAGCTGACGGCCTAGTATTACGGCAAGCTGAAGTTTCGTAGCTCATTGAGTAAGGGAAGCTATCATCCAACTAGGAAATTCCAATCATATGGATGAGATGGTATGTCTTGGGACCTATTGGCTGAAAAAACATGATGGGACCCCACTCTCGAGGCCATGAAATTCGACCAATCTATGTATGTACTATCAGTGATGCTATAATATCATGTTATTATAAATATATAAATTTTTAGATTCATCAACTCGTGTTTGAACATAAAAGTAGTATGAAAGGCCAAAGCTCTTATCCGACGAACTCTACCAAAGTTTTTTTTTATCAGAACTATTCTTTTTGAAGTTTTATTGATCGAAACTGACCTTACAAAAATTTCTTTGATTAGAACCATCCTTGCTGAAGTTCTTTTGATCTTCTTTTGTTCGGAACCAAAATTTCTTTGTTTGGAATCAAAGTTTCTTTGATCGAAACTATTCTTATTTGTTAAAGAAAATATCTTGAGATTCGATCTATAATAAGCCCAGAACAAGGTCTAGGATGACGAACAGAATCCAATGAGCTCAAGAACAATCCAAATAGAATCCAGACGGAAGAGATAAGTGCGAGAGAAGGTCGGAGCAAAAGGTACAACCCATGGTTCGTCGGGGTGGTGCAGGCCGATGACGGAGTGGGCCAGGCCTGGCAGTGTGGGGGCACGACCCAGGCGGGTGCATGCGGGCCGACCACAGACCCGACCCAAGTGCAGCCCACAGCTCTTCATTCGGTCCATCAAAGATCGTCGGTCCATGGGAGGAGGAATGGATCGGGCGGTCATTTCCCTTACGGTTCTTATGGTCCATGGAGGATCGGAGAATATTTCCTTGCATTTCTTAAGGTGATGGCACGATCGAACAGATGAGCATCGATCCAGGAGGTGATCCAATGGTCAGGAAAGTTTTTGATCTTGATCTAAAGCTGGGAAGCTTGATCGTGATCCAATGGTCAAGAAAGTTTTTGATCTTGATCTAAAGCTGGGAAGCTTGATCGTGCACGATCAAGCGGTTGAGAAGGCTTGCGATGTGGATCGGACGATTCAAATATTTATGGAGTCCGATCTGGAGTCTGATTCTGATACAATCTAGTTTTTGAGCCTTTGAAATCCTATGGGTGAAACAAAGTGCAGCTCGATGGTAGCAGTCGGCAGAGACCTTGGAGTAGGCAAAGGCTAAGCAGCAGAGAAAGCCGTGAGAGGCCTTGGCAGCCGTCGGGAGAATATCCAGTGAGTGCCATAGGTGTGCAGCAGGCAGAGCAGATATAGGCAGAGTGTGAAGGCAGAGCAGAGCATCAGGCAGAGCAGCTGCAGAGGTATGATGCAGAGATTTGCTTCATAAGAAGCATCCAGGGGCATCAAAGATCCTGATACTGGCAGGCCTGTGAGATGGTCTCTTTGAGGGATTTGAGAGAGCTTTTGTGAGGAAAGCTTCTAATTGAGAGAGATTTATGTATTAAGTATAGAGAGTATGAAGATCTCCTCCTATATTTATTTTTTCTTTCATAGTGAAGCTTGCATGTCCCATGAAAGTAGTACTTGGGCTATTCCATGTACTTGATTGTGTGTTCTTGTTTTTATTTCTTCTTTCTTTCTGCTGCAATGGGTGATATCGGATCCACAATAAGTGATATCAGAGCAAGTGATATTGCAATAATTGGTATCAAAGTCAACTTAGTACTAGATGTAGGTTGCGACGGTGGTGATCAAGATTGAAGATGGAGAAAATAGGCTCAATCAAGGTGGAGATCAATAGGTTTGACAGAATCTTCTCGTGGCAAGCGAGGGTGAAAGATGTGCTCATCCAGCAAGGATTAATCAATGCTCTTTTATGCAAAAAGAAGTCGACTATCATGGAGGTGCAGGATTGGAGGTGGCTCCAGATACAGGCGGTGAGTACAATCCGCATGTATCTAACGGATGAGATAGTGATTTATGAGCTTGATGAGACTTTTCTAATGGTGATGTGGTCGAAGCTCGAAGAGTTGTATATAGCAAAGTCCCTCATCAATACTCTTTTCCTCTGGAGATAGTTCTACCAACTATGGATGACTGAGGGACAGAGCATGCAGGAACATCTCAGCCACTTTCAAAAGATCCTCACCAACCTCTTCAATGTTGGCAAGAAAGTTGATGAAAAGATCAAGACGTCAGTCTTGCTAGCATCGCTTTTCCTTCATATGTCAGCCACTTTCAAAAGATCCTCACCAACCTCTTCAATGTTGGCAAGAAAGTTGATGAAAAGATCAAGACGTCAGTCTTGCTAGCATCGCTTTTTCCTTCATATGAGTCTTTGGTGACTGCTCTTCTAATGGAAAAGAGTACCATCAAGATGGATGAGATCACCACGGTGATTCTCCAAAATGAGGTTCTCAAGAGGGACAACCAAGCTTCGAGCTCAAATGGCAGGAGCTCAGCTTTGGCAGTTTCTAAAGGAGCATGTAAAAGCAGATGGAGTGACAGAAGATTATGATGAGGACGATCCAAATCCAAGACAAGGGACTTAAGCAAGATCAGATACTACCGATGCGATGAGTTGAGGCATCTAACTAGAGATTGCCCATAATGAAGAGATCAGACGAGGGCTATTGCAGTGACAGCCAATAGTGAGTCAAAGGATGATGTTGTTGGTGAATGTAGACGATTTTATGCATGTATTTCAAAATTTTTTTGAATAAATTACAGTGAAGATAATTAGATTAATCAAATTAATATAACATGTATATGATCTAATCATCAAATCCACTTACTCTAGGATCTATGATACGATATGTTGCATATAAAATCTAAAAAATACTAAAGATAAAATCAGCATGCATGTATGTGAGCAGTAGATCACATCTACTTCTAATCTGAGTTCAAAACTTGATACCTGAGTGCGGATCAATAATCACCGCTACTGAAAGATATAGTAGAGAGGGTCCTCATTGATTGCTCATAGCCGCACACACGTCCAGCCTCTACAAAAAAGTCCACTCGAAGCTCCGATCTGATCGGTCTTCTCGGGAGTGCTAACTCATGCGAAGATATTCTTCTTGATCGATCTAGATCTTTTCTTCAAATCTCTGAAATTTTTTAGAGGTTGAAGATGAACTTTTGAAGGATATAAGGATGTGAAAGAAAAAAAGAGAAGAAATAATTTTTTCTCATATTTTTCTCTCTTCCCAAACCCTAAGGATCAAAATCTAGAATTCAGCTTTTATGCTAACCCAAAGAGAGAGGACTCTCCTCCTCTTTTTCACTTTATAAACCAACACCCCAAGCCCCTTCACATGA
>NC_026003.2:100444304-100461869 GCF_000442705.2 Elaeis guineensis
AACGTAAGCGATTTCATGCATGTATTTCGAAATTTTTTAAATAAATTATAGTGAAAGATAATTAGATTAATCAAATTAATTTAATATGTATATGATCTAATTATAAATCAACCTACTTTAGGATCTATAACATGATATGTTGCATATAAAATTTGAAAAAATACTGAAGATAAAATCAGCATGCATGCATGTGAGTAGTAGATCACATCTACTTCTAATTTGAGTTCAAAATTTGATATCTGAGTATGGATCAATGATCATCGCTACTGAAAGATATAGTAGAGAGGGTCTTCGTTGGTTGCTCACAGCTGCACACGTCCGAACTCTACAGGAAGTCCACTTGAAGTTCCGATCTGATCGGTCTTCTGGGAGTGCTAGCTCGCACGAAGACCTTCTTCTTGCTAATTTGGATCATTTCTTCAAATCTCTAAATTTTTTTCAGTTGAAGATGAACTTCTAGAGGATATGAGGATATAGAAAAGAAAGGAGAAGAAATAATTTTTCTTTATATTTTTCTCTCTTCCAAACTCTGTGGACCAAAACCTAGAATTCAGATTCTGCGCTAACCCAAAGAGAGAGGACTCTCCTCCTCTTTTTTACGTCATGAACCAATGCTCCAAGCCTGTTCACATGAAGAACTCTTCTTCTGAATCTTACACACACAAAAGAAACCACAAAATTTATAGGCGTGTAAAGGTGGGGTGAAGAGTCCAACAATGTTTGGACTCTTCCATACATTGTCGCCTCCTCTCATGATTCCACCCCAAAAGAAACATGGGATGCCCCAACAAAAAATTTTCATGTTAAATCAGATCCTTATCTATTTTTCCACAATGAGAAACTCCCCTTTTTGGTCACATAAAATATAGGAATAAAATAAGTGCATGGAGAGTTTGTAGATAATGTCAAACAGTACCTTTTAAAAATCAAATCTCTTCCAATTTTGGATGTGAGAAAGAGAGGGGAAAGGCCTTTTGTGTGAAGAAATCTCATGCCAAAAAATTTTTGGTGTGAGGAGATATGGCATCTTAAACTTGGTGGTGCAAGGGAGAAGAGTCTTATTCCAATAAGGACTCTTAATTTCTTTATTTGAATCCAAACCAAATCACATCTCGTTTAGCTCAAATAAAATATATAAAATCTAACCTAATTAGTTTATAAATTTTTAATCAAATTTTAATCAATTAAAAATTGATTGAACCAAAGTCCTGATCAAATCAGGATAATTCTTCCTTAGCGATTAGGTCATCTCATAACCTAATCGGGTCAAACTTAATTGAATCCAATTCAATTAGATTTTATTTAATCCTCTTTGCTCAATCAAATTGAGCTAATTAGTAATCTAATTATTAATTAATTCTCTATTAATTTGATGAATTAATTTATTATAATTTTTATATAAGGTTAACCACCAATCGAATTGACGATTAAGCTCTTGAACGATTCGTAATCATTGATCAGCCACATGATCAGTCAGAAATTTTTTTGAGTGTAACCCCATAGGTTCGAACCTAAGTCGGTAGCATAGAAATAATTTCTGAACCAATCGATGTAACTATCTAGTAATGATGATCTGACATCCGGATAGGTCAATGAAAGCGAAGTAATATTCAAGAACCTATTGACGTATGGTTACGTATAATTCATCCCTTAGATCCTAATACTCGAGGATGATCTAGGATTTAACTATCAATCCTAGATAAATCATCCATATTGTATTTAATATTTTTCAAACCCATCACATGGATTATTCGGATTCAAATTTTGCTAAATTGAAATACATTGATGTTAGATGTGTGCCCTAGATGCAGATTGACTGACACATTCCTATACAAATTAAGGATAAATTTATAATTTTGACTATAAATAAATAAAAAGATTATTCTACTATCAATTGTGTACATTATGTCTGTGATACATCCTTTGAGTTAGTAGGAATGTTAATTCATATTTTCAAGAGTTGAAAATTTAAGCATGAATTTACATAACTAACTCATAAACAGCTCCTGACCATAGGATCATCACGAGATGGTGATCGATCGGAAGGTTGGTGTACGATCGCTTCCTTAGGTAGATGTGTCTTGAGTCTACGATGTAGAGACACCAATGAGAGTACAGATATTCGTTGAGAACGAGAGTACTGAGCGTGACCACCTCGAGCAGTCATAAGAAGTCTACCTTCTCGTCGATGACTAGCTCGATGCTGCAGCTGTGTGTCTAGTTTTTGACCTGAGGTACATCGACAGTTCACCTTGAGTGTGTTATAGTTTGACTACACATAACTCGATCTCCTAGCCATTCGAATCTGAGGTGTATGTTGGCTGTAGCATATTCATTGTAGGAACCAGATGCACCAAGAAGGGATCTATCAACCTCGGTAGATGAGAGGAATAGTCCTATGATGATCGAAAGATGAGTCCTTAAGCCCATGGCCATGGCAGAGTGAAATAATAGAAAAAGTTTTCATTGGGTTTCACATCGGACTCGGATCAATCGATTGATTCATATGACTGATGTTGGTTTGACGAGTTCACCTTAACCTAATTCAGTCGGGACTCATGATAGAAGAACTCAATCACACAGTAGCTGCACGAGAGGTTCATCTTCATTTTGATGGTTGCCACCATATACTGCTAGGTGTCACTGGTGATTTTGGAAGCAATTAGAATGATCTTGATGATCGATCATTCTAATTGTCTAAATCAGAAGAGTTCTGATCCATTGAAAGGAGTTTCGATGATGTCGATGATGAGATCACGACATGTCTCATTACCATATGAAATGAACCTAACTGGGTCACACAAATAAGAGTTAGGGTCTGAATGTCATCAATTGAGCTAGCCAGTTCGATTGATTTGGATTAGATCCAATTAGGTTCAAGAAAATCATGCTAGCACACGATTGAGCCTAACTTTCTCCTCGTATAATCTTTTCTATCTCGACTGAGCCAAATATGATTTGACTCACCCAGAGAACTTGAGAAAGTTTCTCACAGTCTGACTAGAGCCAGTCCAGCTCAGAAAGACTTATCTTAATTCATGAGATGAATTTAAGACAACACCTGCTAATTCTGTCACCTGTCATTTTCGTTTTAGGACATTGGTCAAACGTTGACCCATGACCTTGGACTGAAGGCCACTTGGCAAGAGGTCATTGGAGATTTTTTTGTGGAGTGTCCACCTGCTAAATTGGGCCTCAAAGTGGGTGCCATATTCAGATTGGGTGTGCGCCCCAAGTGGATAAGGATAGAGTCCCATGAGATGAGGACTCTGATCCCTTGATCAACTTGGACTGTGGGGCGCCAATCTCACTGTGCTTATCCAGTGTTGGCCCAACAATAGGAGGGATTATGGAATTCTTATCTGATATGATCAGATGACATCACTCCACCAATCAAAATTTTTTCAGAATTAATTAAATTTTTGATTGGTCGAATGATGTGGCACTGCATGGGCAGCAGGGTCTATTTAAACTCTGTCTGTGCCTAGGGTTTAGTGACTCTGCTTAATAACCAGCAAAAGCCTGAATCCTCTCCACTTCTCCATGCCCCCTCTGCTCCTCTCCTCCCCTCTTCACGTCCAAGAGGTTGGGTCCATCTGGTGCTTGTCCAAGGCGTGGTGGCTTCCTGATTAGAAGGCTGCAGAGATTTGTCGAGAAGCTGCTGCTCCAGCTTCAGAAGATCTTTTGAAGATCTTCAGATCAGATCTAGATCTGATTTTTGGAGCAAAGATTTCAAAGAGAAGATGATCCAGATCCTACTCGAGTGATACGATAGAGGCCAGGCGACTGCGTGGCTATTTTAGAACCTCGGGCATTGCTGCGATCATCTACAGGTAATCTAGTTACCCTAGAGGTATTTCTCTATTCCTCATATTTTTATATTTAATTTTAGATTTAATATCAGATAATAAAATTAGATCTAATAGATCTTAGATCTAAAATATCATAAGATAATTTTTTTTAAAATATTCTCCCCAGATCTCATTAGATCTGGAAGATCCTATAAGGAAAAAGCCGTTTTATCCTTCAACTGGTATCAGAGCCAGTTGATGGCTCTATTTCAGATCTAATTTAGATCTAATTTTTATTTTTATTTATCTAATATTAATAATTTCAGATATCACATCAGATGTGATAGGATCTGAAATAAAAAAAATTTAAAATTAAATCTAAGTAGATCTAACATGTATGAGATGCATGACTAGACTAGGAATAGTTTAATCTATGAATAGTCTTATAGTTTTATATTTTAATATGATTAAAATATAAATTAATCTAATTTATTTTTATTTTTTATATTATAAATATTATATTCAGATCAAAAAATAAAAAATAAAATTTTAATTAATACATAAGATTGATCTGTTGCATGCCTAGACTAGTTGTAGAATTATTCTAGTAACTATCTAGAATAGATTTTATATTGAATAGTTCAATTTAAATCTTATTTTTAGATGTTATATGTGATGTATCAGATCTGAAAGCATGCTAATTAGATCAGATTTTAATACATGAGATGTATGCAAAGCATGTATAAGTTAGATCTGAAATTATATATGTGATATGTAACTTAGATCTAACTAGTTTGTAGTTAAATTAATATTTTGATTAAGGTTTCCTCATGGCCGTCTGGTCATAAGAATAAAGTAGGGTTTAAGACCCTCTCCTCCATTCAATGGGGTGTTCTTATGGCGTGTAGGGGTGCTGCGCGTTCATCCTTAATCAGAAATCAAAATTTACTTTTCTGTAAAATCCTAGATCCTGAAATCCTAAATTTATTTACATGTTTTATTTATGAACCAAGACTTAATTAATGAATTAAGCTTATAAAATTAAATTAGTCTAAAATTGAGAATTTCAGATCTAAGTCATTTTCATAAAATTGGGTTCGGGCTTGGGTAGCTCAATTAGGTCTAGCGGTTGATCAAACTGAATCAAAAGTTGGTTAGGTGGGATCATGAAAGCTAATAATTGACCAGCCTAATAGGATTAAGTCTAGGTCAAGGTCGAATCACATTTAGATGTGACTCGATCAAGTTAAGACCTAATTTGGCTCAGTGGTTAGAGCCTGGATTGTAGACTAATCCAATTGGTTCTAGTTCGACAATTTGGTGTCTAAGGTAAGTTGGACAGATGCGACCGACTGATTTTTAATTGGGAGCTACTCGACTCGAATGCGTTCTTGTCAAGTTAATGGCATATCCCTTCCACCGGTCTCACTTACCTGGCCATATGTGTCGATCCAGTTCTGATTTGAGGTGGCTAACAATTCGAGCTAACCCATGCCACTAGGTTAGTCATAATTGTTATGACTATGTCAAGTCAAGTATAATGAGACCTAAATCAAATCTTCCTAAGAAAATATTAAGTCTAAGGTCTTCCACCATTGTGGATGTGCGGGCCTTCCGGGGTTGATTGTTCTCGCTGGTTATAGTGGCTCAGTTGCACCGGAAAGATGCAACCATGTCCATTAGGCATTGGATGCTACGATTAGAGGATGGTTGTGCTCAATATTTCGATATGGTGAGGGACCCAATCAGGAATCTAATTCGTGCAAATGGTGGGTCTGACTTAACTAAGGATTGGAGCAATATTCGGACACGGTGAGCTTCATGAATTAGAGATCAAGTTTTGGGTGCACCATGATTAGAGAATCATTGACAAGAGTTGTCCACTCATCGGTTGACCCATCACCAATAACTGTTAGGTGAGGTGGTGAGCCAATCGGTGAGACCGCACCACCCACTAGAAATCACTAATCACGGAGATTTTCACATCTCTACCTAGGGAGTGTAGAGATCTGAAAAATAGTGGGAGCCTAATTTGTTTAAAAATAAAACTCTAAATAAATTGGTTAAGTCTGATTACAAAATCTAACTAGAAACTTTTGACTCTCTACAGGAAACATGTCTGCGTCCAACCCCTGATCAAAATACTAGACACCCACAGATTGACTGGACCTAATTTCAAAGACTGTTGAGGAACTACAGAATTATTCTGGATTTTGAGAAACTGACTCATGTCTTGGACCAGGACCCACCTCCATACCAGCACGTCCGACTACTGAACAGAGAGCGTCTCTGAAAAAGTGGACGGATGACGATAACAAATCAGGTACTACATGTTGGGTGCCATGTCTGATGACTTGCAGCCCAGCATGAGAATATTATGACTACCGCCAAATGTTGGCTCACCTACAAGAGTTGTTTGGTGAACAAAGTCGCGCAGCCAAGTATCAAGTCTGCCAAAGACTTTTTAAGACTAAAATGCATGATGGGCAGTCAGTCCAAGATCATTGTTTGTCAATGATCAAGGATATTGAGGAGCTTGAGAAGCTCGGTGTCATCTTAGACAGGATTTTCAGATTGATGTGATCCTTCAATCCTTGTCTGATGCATATGGTCAGTTCATCATGAACTTTCATATGCATAAGATGTAGTGTACCTTGACTGAGTTAATGAATATGTTGGTTACGACTGAGCTTTCTTTGAAGGGTTCAAAAGGCTCAGTCCTTACTGTGGAGCGGACTTCTTCCAAGAGAAAGTCTTTTGGAAAGAAAAAGTCTTGAAGAAGCAGAAGGTGGATGGGAAGAAGAAGAAGACGGAACCGAAGAAGAAGGCTGCTGAAAAGAGAAAAATTTTCCACTGCAATTCAGACGGCCATTGGAAGCGAACTGTCCTCAGTACCTGGCCACCCTGAAGAACAAGAAGGATGGTCCTTCTGGAGGAATGCTCGTTATAGAATCTAATCTTACGGTTTCCTCTGCATCCAGTTGGGTACTTGACTCTGGTTCTAGTGCTCATTTGTGCACTTCTATGCAGGATCTTGAGGAGAGCAGGAGCTGAGGGATGGGGATATGATCCTACGCATCAGAAATGGAGCAAGAGTTGCTGCTGTGGCCGTGAAACCTACCTCTGCGATTACCGTTAGGATTAGATTTAGTTCTTAGAGATTGTTATTATGTGCCTGCAGCAAGCAGAAATTTGATTTCTGTTTCATGTTTAGCACAAGAAGGCTATGTGATTAGCTTTCATAAAACATTGTAACATATTTTATAAAATAATAAAGTTGCAAATGATTTTCTTATTAATGGTCTCTATCAGCTACATATTGATGTATCTGTATTTCATATCGAGCAAAATGTGAATGCATGGAATTAAAAGGCCTAGAGATAGTCTAAATGATAGGCATCTGTGGCACCTAAGGCTAGGTCATATAGCGGAAGACAGGGTTAACAAATTGAGAAATTGGACTATTGAGTCCGTTGACTTTCGAGTCATATCCAGTTTGTGAATCATGCCTTCAAGGCAAAATGACCAAGCTCCCTTTTACAGGACATGGGAAAGGGCCACAGACCTACTGTCCTAGTACATACAGATGTGTGCGGCCATTTGATATGTCGGTAGAGGCAACTATGTCTACTTCATTACTTCACCGATGATATGTCTAGGTACGGGTATGTGTTTCTAATGAAACATAAGTTGAAGTCTTTAAAAGTTAAAGAATTCAGACATAAGGTAGAAAAACAAACAGAAAGCCCATTAAGATTCTTCGATCAGATCGAGGAGGTGAATACCTTAGTCGGAGTTTCTAGACTATCTTAAGGATAATGGCATAGTCTCTCAATGGACTCCACCTGGAACGCCACAACTCAACGGAGTTTCAGAACGGAGAAACTGACCCTATTAGATATGGTCCGTTCCATGATGAGCTTCACGGACTCTCTGAGTTTTTTTGGAGATATTATCTCATGACAGAATATATATATTGAATAGGTTTCCTCTAAAATCATTCCTACCACACCGTATGAGATATGCATGGTAAGAAGCAAGTCTGAGTCATCTCAGAATTTGGATTATCCGGCTCATGTCAAGAGACAGCAGGCGGACAAGTTAGAGTTCAGATCTTTTAGAGCTCGGTTCATAGGATATCCTAAAGAGTCATTAGGATACTATTTCTATATTCTGAAAGATCATAATGTGATTGTGAATCGACATGCTATTTTTTTTAAAAATATTTATTCAAGATGGTGGCATCGGAAGAATAATTAAGCTCAAGGAGAATGTCTCCCAAGAGCAACGAGCTAAAGAACCTGAGGAACCCAATCAATTAGAACCAGTCCTAACACAACCTCTTCCACCTCATAGATCGACTAGGGTTTTCCGTCCTCTTGAAAGGTACTTAGGACTATACAAGAGGAAGTAGAGAAATATTCCTCACGAAAATAGACTCATGGTGATGACCCCAAGACCTATGACGAGGTGATATCAGATATCACTCCGAGAAATGGTTAGAGGCAATGAGATCATAAATTGACTCGATGCACTCAAACCAAGTCTGGATCTTGGTAGATCCACCTGAAGGTATTGTACCTATTAGGTGTAAATGGATCTTCAAGAGAAAGATAGGTGTAGATGAGAATGTGGAGACATTCAAGGCTAGACTCGTAGCGAAAGATTATAGTCAGCGCGAAGGCATTGACTATCAGGATATCTTTTCGCCGTAGCCATGCTAAAATTATCTGCACATTACTTGCTATTGCAGCCTATTTCGATTATGAAATATGACAGATGGACGTGAAAATAGCGTTCTTAAATGGATATCTTGAGAAAATATCTATATGGAACAGCCGCTTAGTTTCACATCTAGTGATGATGATCACAAGATCTGCAAGCTGTAAAGGTCCATTTATGGACTTAAGCAAGCATCTCAGAGCTGGAATACTCGTTTCAATGATGTGATCAAAATATTTGGTTTCATCAAGAATGAGGAGGAATCATGTGTGTTCAAGAAGGTCAGTGAGAGTGCAGTTATCTTCCTCGTACTGTACGTAGATGACATCCTCCTGATTGAGAATGATATTTCTATGTTGACCTCAGTCAAAATATGGTTGTCTAAGGAGTTCTCTATGAAAGATCTAAGAGAGGCATCCTTTATGCTGGGTATTAAGATCTATAGAGATAGACAAATAGGATGCTGGGACTTTCACAGAAGATGTACATAGAGGAGGTGCTAAAAAATTTAGCATGAAAATTCAAAAGAGATTTAGTACCTTTTAGACATGGCATTCATCTCTCCAAAAAGATGTGTCCTAGAACACCTGAGGAGATTGAACGCATGAGCAAGATCCCTTATGCTTCGGTAATAGGAAGCCTCATGTATGCCATGCTATGTACATGACCTGATATAGCCCATGCTGTGAGTGTCACAAGCAGATATCAGTCGAATCCAGGCGAAGAGCACTGGACTTCTATGAAATGTATCTTAAGTACTTGAGAAGGACTAAGGATATATTTCTAGTCTTTGGGAATGGAAAACTCCAGGTTCAGGGATTTACAGACTCAGACTTTATGTCTGATATAATAATCGAAAGTCGACATCTGAAAATCTGTTCATTTGCAATGGTGGTACAGTTAGCTGGAAGAGTTTCAAGCAGATGGTGATTGCTAATTCACCATGGAGGCAGAGTATATTGCTGCATCGAAAGCCGTGAAGGAGGCATTCTAGTACAAGAAGTTTGCCGCAGAGCTTGGAGTGATGTCATCGGATGCCATCCCTCTTTACTGTGACAATAATGGCACCATAGCTCTAGCTAAAAGCCAAGATCTCATCAGAAATCCAAGCATATCTAACGACGATTCTATCTGATCCGTGATTACCTCGAAAATAGTTATGTCGAGGTTAAGAGAGTTAACTCCACAGACAATGTGGCAGACCCACTGACAAAGCCATTAGGCCAGCAGATGATCGAAGCCCACCTTGAGAAGATGAACTTAGATATGTAGCCAATTGACATTAGGACAAGTGGGAGTTTGTTAGATGTGTGCCCTAGATGCCAGATTGGCTGACACATTCCTGTACAAATGTAAGGACAAATTTATAATTTTGACTATAAATAAATAAAGGGTTATTCTACTATCACATTGTATACATTATGTCTGTGATACATCCTTTGAGTTAGTAGGAATGTTAATTCATATTTTCAATAGTTAAAAATTGAAGACATGAATTTATATAACTAACTCATAAACAGCTCCTGACCATAGAATCATCACGAGGATGGTGATCGATCTGGAAGGTTGGTGTACGATCGCTTTCTTAGTGTAAATGTGTCTTGAGTCTATGGTGTGAAGACATCGAAATGAGAATATAGGTATTCGTTGAGAATGAGAGTACTGAGCATGACCACCTCGAGCAGTCATAAAGAAGTCTACCTTCTCGTCGATGACTGGCTCGATACTGCAGCTGTATGTCTAGTTCTTTGACCTGAGGTACATCGATAGTTCATCTTGAGTGTGTTATAGTTTGACTACACCATAACTCGATCTCCTAGCCATTTAGAATCCTGAGGTGTATGTTGGCTGTAGCATATTCATTGTAGGAATCAGATCGCACCAAGAAGGGATCTATCAACCTCGGTAGATGAGAAGAATAGTCCTATGATGATCGAAAGATCGAATCCTTAAGCCCATGGCCATGACAGAGTGAAATAATGGAAAAAAATTTTCCATTGGGTTTCACATCAGACTCGGATCAATCGATTGATTCATATGACTGATGTTGGGTTTGACGAGTTCACCTTAACCCTAATTCAGTCGGGACTCATGATAGAAGAACTCAATCACACAGGTAGCTGCATCGAGAGGTTCGTCTTTATTTCTGATGGGTTGCCACCATATACTGCTAGATATCACTGGTGGATTTTCGAAGCAATTAGAATGATCTGGATGATCGATCATTCTAATTGTCTGAATCAGAAGAGTTCTGATCCATTGAAAGGAGTTTCGATGATGTCGATGATGAGATCAGGACATGTCTCATTACCATACAGAAATGAACCTAACTGGATCACACAAACAAGAGTTAGGGTCTGGATGTGATCAATTGAGCTAGCCCAGTTTGATTGATTTGGATTAGATCCAATTAAGTTCAAGAAAATCGTGCTAGCACACGATTGAGCCTAACTTTCTCCTTGTGTAATCTTTCTATCTCGACTGAGCCAAATGTGATTTGACTTGCCCAGAGAATCTTGAGAAGATTTCTCACAGTCTGACTGAAGCCAGTCCAGCTCAGAAAGGACTTATCTTAATTCATGAGATGAATTTAAGACAACACCTACTAATTCCTGTCACCTGCCATTTTCGTTTTAGGACATTGGTCAAACATTGATCCTTGGACCTTGGACTGAAGGCCACTTGGCAAAAGGTCATTGGAGATTTTTTTTGTGGATTGTCCACCTGCTAAATTGGGCCTCAAAGTGGGTGCCATATTCAGATTGGGTGTGTGCCCCAAGTGGATAAAGATAGAGTCCCATGAGATGAGGACTCTGATCCCTTGATCAACTTGGACTGTGGGGTGCCAATCTCACTGTGCTTATCCAGTGTTGGTGCGAATAGTAGGAGGAATTGTGAGAATTTTTATCTGATATGATCAGATGACATCACTCCATCAATCAAAATTTTTTCAAAATTAATTAAAATTTTTTGATTGATCGAATGATGTGGTACTGCATGGCACAGTAGGGTCTATTTAAACTCTGTCTGCGCCTAGGGTTTAGTGACTCCACTTAATAACCAGCAAAAGCCTAAATCCTCTCCACTTCTCCATGCCCCCTCTGCTCCTCTTCCTCCCCTCTTTACATCCAAGAGGTTGGGCATCCATCTGATGCTTGTCCAAGGCGTGGTGGCTTCCTGATTAGAAGGCTGCAGAGATTTGTCGAGAAGCTGCTGCTCCAGCTTCAGAAGATCTTTTGAAGATCTTGCAGATCAGATCTAGATCTAATTTTTGAAGCAAAGATTCATAAGGAGAAGATGATCCAGATCCTGCTCGAGTGGATACCGGTAGAGATCAGACGACTGCGTGGCTATTTTATAACCTCGGGCATTGCTACGATCATCTACAGGGTAATCTAGTTATCCTAGAGGTATTTCTCTATTCCTCATGTTTTCAGATTTAATTTTAGATTTAATATTAGATAATAGGATATTAGATCTAATAGATCTTAGATCTGAAATATCATAGGATAATTTTTTTTGAAATATTCTGTCCCAGATCTCATTAGATCTGAAAGATCCTACAAGAAAAAAGTTGGTTTTTTCCTTCAATTGATACATTAACTCCTACTAATTCGGAAGGATCAATCCCATCTTAACTCACGTACCGATTTGATAAGTACTTGACTGTACCTAAAAATTTTTTATCACTAAATTAGAAACTCAATTAGTATAGCACCAAAGTCTAGTGAATTGCTTGCAAGTCACCGTGGTATTCTCAGGTCGGAGGGACACTTATATCCATACCCTTTGCGAGCTATCTTTGATAGCAGAGTGCTCCGTAGTTGATCACATTCAGTGATGATGTACTCCTATATTTCACATGCATGCCATACCAATATCTCTACATCATTTAGTTACAAGGACAACTAATGTATATGGTACACAATGACCTACACTTGATATCGCTATCATCCTAGTAATAGCATATCGTTTGATTGCGAATCAATTTAAAGATTATACGATAAATTCTTGTTTATCGATCAAAATAATCCTAAGGATTTCATCACAATATAGAAGTTCATTAGAAGATATAACCTTGTGATGAAAAAAATTAAATAATTTTTATTATTTATCAATTCATATACAATTATAATTGGCACAATTGTTAAACAATTGGCTTTAGAACATAATTTTCAATAGATGTCCTGGTGATATTTGATAAGATACTTACTTTTCAGCAGTAAATTTTAGATTTTATATGCATCTATCATGTATATTGTTGAGAGGAGCTGTTTAACTCTCTGAAGAGCAGTGAAGATATTGTTCATTTGTCGAATGGATCAAGTTGTGCAATCAGGGCTATCAAGACGGTCAGCTAGAGGACACATGATGATGCAGTGAGGAGATTGGAAGAGGTTTAATATATACTCAATTTCAAAAAAAAATCTTATCTCATTGAGCAGATTGGATTCAATCGACTACAAGTGGAGAACTGATGGAAGAATCTTGAAGATTTTGTACGGTGATAGGATGATATTGGAGAAAAAAAAGAAGACAAGAGAACATTACTACCTGACAGAAAGTCCAGTGTGAGGTAGAGCTTCAGGAGCCAAAGAGAGTCCAGAGTGAGATGGAGCTCTAGGTGGAGGTGGATCGGGCACGAGATGCAAGACTCGAGAGAATGAGAGGCAATATCACAAGGTAAAATTTCTATTGTCGTAAGAGATTACATCGAGTAGATCTCAGATTAGGAGGAGCACAATATACGATAGAGATGGGATCGAATAGCCTGGCTCGACTCTAATATTTGTCCATCCATGATCAACAGGCGTTTGCCCTAGGACATAGAGGCGAGAAGATCCAAAAGCTCTCAGAGTTAAGAAAAGATCGAATATCGAGTCGAGATGCAGATTGTTGAAGAAAATATCTCGAGATTCAATCCACAATAAGCTTAGAATGAGGTTCAGGATGATGAATGGAGTCCAACGATCCTAAAAACATTCCAAACGGAGTATATACGGAAGAGATACGTACGAGAGAAGGCCGAAGCAGAAGGTACGACCCACGAGCAATGTAAGTCGATAATAGAGTGGGCCAGGCCTAACCACACGAGCATGTGAGGGCCAGCAGCGGACCCGACCCAGGTGCAGCCCGCAGCTCTTCATGTGGTCCATCAAAGACCGTCGGTCCATGGGAGGAGGAATGGATCGAGCGATCGTTTCCCGTATGGTTCTCACGGTCCATGGTGGATCGGAGAATATTTCCCTACATTTCTTAAGGTGATGGCACAATCAAATGGATGAGCATCGATCCAAGAGGTGATCCAATGGCCAGAGAAAGTTTCGATCTTGATCTGAAGGTTAGGAAGCTTGATCGGGCGCAATCAAGCATCTGAGAAGGCTTGTGACATGGATCGGATGGTTCAGACGTTTATGGAGTCCAATCTAGAGTTTGATTCTGATAGTCCAATTTTTTATGCCTTTAAAATCTTGTGGGCGAAACAAAGCGCAGCTTGGTAGCAATCGACAGAGACCTTGGAGCAGGCAGAGGCTGAGCAACAGAGAAAGCCATGAGGGGCCTTGGCAGCCATCAAGAGAATGTCTGATGGATGCTAAGGGTGTGCAGCAGATAGAGCAGATTCAGGTAGAGCATCGAGATAGAGCAGAGCATCAGATAGAGCTGCTGCAGAGGCATTATTTAGCAATTTGTTCTACAAAAAGCATCTAGGGATATCGAGGATCCTGGTACTGACAGGCCTATCAGATGGTCTCCTTGAGGGATTTGAGAGAGCTTTTATGAGGATAGCTTCTAGTTGAAAGAGATTTGTGTATTGAGAGTTGAGAGTATGAAGATCTCCTCTTATACTTATTTTTTCTTTCATAGTAAAGCTTGCATGTCTCGTGGAAGTAGCACTTGGACTATTCTACATACTTGATTATGTGTTCTTATTTTTATTTCTTCTTTCTTCTTGCTGCAATGGATGGTACTAGATCCATAATAAGTGGTATCAGAGCAAGTAATATCGCAATAATTGGTATTAGAGCCAGATTAGTATCAGGTGCAGATTGCAGCAATGGTGATCAAGATTTAAGATGAAGAAGACAAGCTCAATCAAGGTGAAGATCAACAGATTTGATGGAAAGAGTAATTTCTTCTTATGGCAAGTTAGGATAAAGGGCGTGCCCATCCTGCAAGGATTGATTGATGCTTTTTTGTACCAGGAGAAGCTGACTACTATGGAGGTGCAGGATTAAAGGCGGCTTCAGACGTAGGTGGTGAGTATGATCCTTTTGTACCTAGCGGATGAGGTGGTGATCCATGTGCTTGGCGAGACTTCTCCGATGGTAATATGATCGAAGCTCAAAGAGTTTTACATTACGAAATCTCTTGCCAATACTCTCTTTCTCTGGAGGTAATTCTACCAACTGCAGATGATTGAGGGATAGAGCATGCATGAGCATCTCAGCCACTTTCAGAGAATCCTTACCAACCTTCTCAGTGTTGGCAAAAAAATTAAGGACAAGACCAGAGTATTGGTCTTACTAGTATCGCTTTCCCCTTTGTATAAGTCCTGGATGACTGCTCTTTTAGTGGGAAAGAGCACCATCAAAATAGATAAGGTCACCATAGAGATTCTTCAGAATGAGAATCTTAGGAGAAAGAATCCAGCTTGGAGCTCAGGTGGCAGCAGCTCAGCTTTGGCAGTTTCTAGAAGGGCAGATGGCAGCAGATGGAGCGACAGGAGATCGCAACAAGGATGGTCCAAGTCCAAGATAAGGGACTTGAGCAAGATCAAATACTTCTAATGCGATAAGTTGGGGCATCTAGCCAAAGATTATCCACAACAAAGAGATCAGATGAGGGCTACTGCAGCGATGGTCAATAGCGTGTTAGGATTTGATGCCTCAAGATTCAGCCCACATTGAGCCCACGATAAGGTTCGCAGCGAAAAATGGAGTCCAACGAGACTAAGATCATCCGAAATGGAGCTCAGATGGAGGAAATACGAGCTTTTGAAGTTGGCATGAGATTCGAGGCGGCGGAGGACCACCGACGACCGGTGGTGGGCGGCAGTGGCGCGGCCGCAGGCGGCGGTGCACGGGATGCGCGACCCAAGCCCGCACGAGATGCGCGACCCACGCGAGCAGGCGGCCCAGGCGGGAGCACGGCCCAGGCGGGCGCACGGCCCAGGCGCGCGCGGGAGCAGGCCGGCCTAAGCCCAGCGGCCTGCTGGCCCTTTGCCCCGGTCCGCCGTGGATCGGGCAGTCCACGGCTGGGCCTGTGCACCGTGCGGGCGTTTCCCACGCGTTTCGCATGGTCCACGGCACTATTCCGTGGACCGTTCACGATCGGAGGGTGTGGGTTGATCTATTTTTTGATCCGATGATTCAGAACCTGATTTGGGTTGATTAAAGACTCTTAAACCTAATCTAATTAGGTTTTAAACCCTGCTTAAGCCTTTAAAAAGGCCTGTGACAACAGAGAGAGGAGGGGGTTCGGATTTTTTGTGCCGTACGAAGCCCGTACGGAACCCAAGAGAAGAGAGAGGCAGAAGCGCTGAGAGAGAAGGAGCAGGAGGCTCCTGGACAGCGATCGTCAGGCACTTCAGGGGTTCAGGGGGTCTTCCAAGAGAGAGAGAGCTTTTGTGAGGAAAACTTCAGGTGAGAGAGAATTGGGTGTACAAGGGTTGAGGGTGAGGTCTCCTCTTGTAAAATTTTTTTTCATAGTGAAGTTTGCATGCCCCGTGGATGCGAGCTCTTTTATGGCTGATCCACGTATTTTGATTATTTTTCTCTTTGTTTTGTTTCTTCTTTCTTCCTGCTGCATCACATGGTACTGAAAGGATCTTAAAAGGTGGTGTTCTGGCCAGACATCCACCCTATAAGTGGTATCAGAGCAAGGTGGGACAAGGACGCAGATTGCAGTGGTAGTGAGCAAGACTGAAGATGGAGAAGACAGGAACAATCAAGATGGAGATCAACAAGTTTGATGGTAAGAGCAATTTCTCCTTGTGGCAAGCAAGGATGAAGGAAGTGCTCATCTAACAGGGATTGATCGATGCTCTCTTGTGCGATGAGAAGCCGACCACCATGGAGGTGCGGGATTGGAAACGGCTACAGATGCAGGCGGTGAGTACCATCCGCATGTACCTGGCGGATGAGATGGTGATCCATGTGCTGAGCGAGACTTTCCCAACGGTGCTGTGGTCGAAGCTCGAGGAGTTGTACATGGCGAAGTCTCTCACCAACATACTTTTTCTCTGGAGGCAGTTCTACCAACTGCGGATGACTGAGGGACAGAGCATGTAGGAGCATTTGAGCCACTTCCAGAAGATCCTCACCAACCTCCTCAGCGTTGGCGAGAATGTTGAGGAGAAGACCAGGGCGTTGGTTTTGCTGGCGTCGCTTCTCCCTTTGTACGAGACCTTGGTGACAGCTCTTCTAGTGAGGAAGAGCACTATCAAGATGGACGAGGTCACCACGGCGATACTCCAGAACGAGGTTCTCAGGAGGGAGAACCCAGCCTCGAGCTCAGGTGGTGGTAGCTCAGCTTTGGTGACTTCTAGAGGAGCAGGAGGCGGTAGACGGAGCGACAGGAGATCGCAACGAGGGCGGTCCAAGTCCAGGAGGGACTTAAGCAAAATCAGGTGTTACCAGTGTGAGGAGTTGGGGCATCTAGCCAGAGATTGCCCTCAACTCAAAAATCGGACGATGGCTGCTGTAGTGACAGTCGGCAGTGATTTAGATGGAGATGTCCTGGAGATATCTGACGAGGTATCTACTTCTTTCCAACAGTGGATATTAGATTCTGCATGCCCCTATCATGTATGTTGCAGAGAGGAGCAGTTTGACTCCCTGGAGAATAGTGAGGGCACTGTATATCTGTCGGATGAATCGAGCTGTGCGATCAGAGGCATTAGGACGGTCAGCTGGAGGACACATGACAGTGCAGTGAGGAGATTGGGAGAGGTCCGATACATATCCGATTTCAGGCAGAATCTTATCCCATTTAGCAGACTGGATTCGAGAGACTACAGGACGGTAGCTGGTGGAGAAATCCTGCGGGTGTT
>NC_026003.2:100461969-100483722 GCF_000442705.2 Elaeis guineensis
CTCGGTTTCAGTTATCTTGAAACTTTTTCAAGATCATACAGCGGAAGACTAAAATAAATCAAAATTTATTTTTTAAAATCAGAGAATCTCTAGATCTAAGATTTTATTACATGATTATTACATAGCATTAAATCAAAAATTAAAATATATAGAGCATGAACTATATGTTGATCATATCAACATGTTTCTATACTACATCTAATGTATGTATTAAACAATAGATCAGATCTATTACCTTGCAAGTTAGATGTTCTAACCTTGCTGATCCGGGCTTGAGGATGATGTTGCAAGCCGCACATGTGTCCGGCCTCTAGGAGTCGTCCACACGAGCCCACGAATCTCGATTAGAAGTCCTACTTCAGAAAATCAGCACAGTATGCTAGTACTGCGCTGATCCTTCTTTGATGGTTGATCAGGTGCATCCTTCTTTTTGATTTGGGCTCTTCCAAAGATGAGAGTAGAAGGAGGAGTTTCAAATCTGAGACACTCTCAGAAAACTCAAGATGGAGGAAGGGAAGAGATGAAAACAAACAACTCTAGAAGAAGACCCTCTTCTTCTTCTCGTTTCTCTCTCTAAACACCCTATCTTGTGTCTATTATATCTCCACGACCCAAAGGTCTTTCTCTTTGATTTTGGATGGCCCAAAGGTATCTCAAATCTCTGTCTTCTCCAAAAATTTTATGAAGAAACTCATTTTATAGAGAGAGATATGATAGAGTCCTTGTCTAGGTCAAATACCTAGTCAAGGCTTATCCAAACATGGCCAGATAAGGGGCGCCCAACTCTTGAGCATCTCCTCCTTATTTTTGTGCATAGACCACTAGAAAAGGTGCACAATATGTACCCTAAAAGTCATAAAAATTTCAAAAAAAATTGGATAAATTCGATGCAAAATTGAAAGAGTTTTGGATTTTTAAAACTCTATCTCATAGAATTCGAAATCCAAACTTATTCCTCTTTGATTTGATCCAACCACCTTCCATGTAAGAAAGAAGAGAGAAAACTTTTGTGGACGTGGGAGAGACCTGGGAGAGGGCTTTTGTCACATGAAATAAGAGGGGATTGGCGTGGAATAAGAGAGAGGGCGTGGGGGAGGCTTATGTGGCGCAAGTGGAATCCTAGTCTTACCAGGATTTTATCTTATGACTTATTTTAATTTGGTTTCTCAAACCAAATCAAGCCAAAATTAGATCAACCCAATTAAAATAGATCTTAACCCAATTAAAAACCTAATTTAATCAGATTAAATAAGATTTAAATCTGATTTAATTTTTTAATCAAATTAGAAATTAGGTTGACCCAATCTTAATTGAACTAGGACTAGTTTTTCCTTGTAATTGGCTTATCCAATAAACTAATTGGACTTGATCCAATCAAGTCCAAACCAAATCTAATTAGATCATATTTAATTAGACTTAATCTCAACCTATTAGCTTAATCAAATTAAGTCAATTAGCAATCAAATTGCTAATCGATCTTCCTGCAACACTTGCACTGGGTTAAATGTCAATCGTATTGATCATTTAACCCTAGAACAATTCTTAATCGTTGATCAACCATCTGATCGGATCATGAACTCTAATGTGTGTGACCTCATAGGTCTGAACCTAAGTCGGTAGTACAGAAATAAATTTTTGTACCAATCGAAGTGACCATCTAGCAATGGTACCCAACGACCGGATAGGTCGAATGTGTAGAACAACATCTTTAGAACCCATGCAGATATAGTTTCCATATAATTCATCCCCTTGACCAAAATGATCATAGGATATCTCAGAGTTTAACTGTCAACTCTGATCAGGTTGTCCACATTGTATTTCAAAATATCAAATTCATCTGATGGATTACCATGGTCAAAATTTTGCTAAATTGAAATACAGCGACTCATTCTTCTCCAACTCTTGAAGTGGTCAATCCCATCTCGATCACACTCTGACTTTGCAAGTACTTGACTGGGCCCAGAAGTCTTCCATCTCTGAATTAAAAATTCAGTTAGTCCAGTACCAAAGCACAGTGAGTTGCTTGCAAGTCACTGAGGCGATCTCAGGTCTAAGGGACACTTATACCTATATCCCATCAGAGACATTTTTGATAGCAGAATGCTCTGGAGTTGGTCACGTTCAATGATGATGTATCCTTACATCTCACCTGTATGCCATACCAGTGTCTCCACACTCTTTGGTTAAGAGGACAACCAACCCATATGGTCTACAGCGACCTATGCTCGATAGAAGCTGTCGTCCTTATTAACAGCCTATCATTTGGTCGTGAACAGTTTTAAGGACTAATCGATAAATCTTCTCTTTATCGAACTTAAATAGTCCTAAGGACTTCATCATAATAATGGAGTTCATTAGAAGATGAAAGCTTATGATGAAGATGGCAAATATATTTTATTTATTAACAAATCAATTACAATACTTGGTTGCTTAACCGTCAACAGCTTGACGATTGGCTTTTGGGACATATTTTCCAACAACTTTCACTTGTCCTAAAGCCACTCGACACAGTATCTAATATCTATCTTCGACTTGTGATTGTCGAACTCCTTTATCGTCAGG
This sequence comes from Elaeis guineensis, assembly GCF_000442705.2. Lineage (NCBI taxonomy): Eukaryota > Viridiplantae > Streptophyta > Magnoliopsida > Arecales > Arecaceae > Elaeis > Elaeis guineensis. The sequence continues at coordinate 100,464,532 of NC_026003.2, forward strand.
GCTTTAGTGAAGGGGTCGGTCAGGTTCTCCTTTTCGTCGATCTTCTGAAGGTTGACGTCACCTCGATCCATGATCTCCCGGACCAGATGGAAGTGGCGCAAGATGTGCTTCGTCCGTTGGTGTGCTTTGGGTTCCTTCGTCTGAGCTATGGCACCAGTGCTGTCGCAGTAGAGCAGAACCAGACCATCGAGGGAGGGTGCTACTCTGAGCTCATTGATAAATTTTCTCAGCCACATAGCTTCCTTTGCAGCATTCGATGCTCGATGTACTCTGCTTCAGAAACAGAGTCTGCCACAGTATGCTGCTTGAAACTCTTTCAGCAGATTGCTCCACCATTCAGAGTAAAGATATAACCCGACACGCTTCTACTGTCATCATGGTCAGATTGAAAGCTGGAGTTTGTGAACCCCATAAGTTTCAGATCTGACTCATCATAAACCAACCATTGATCCATAGTATTTCTCAAATACTTAAGAATGGCTTTAACCATTTTTCAGTGATTTTCTCCAGGATCAGATTGGTATCTACTCACTACTCCTAGTGAGTATGCCACATCTGATTTTGTACATGTCATGACGTACATGATAGATCCCACGGTCGAAGCATATAGTACTCTACTCATACGCTCTCTCTCTTCAAGACTTGTCGGACAATCCTTCTTAGAGAGAAAAATTTCATAGCCTATTGGTAGATAGCCCTTCTTGAAATTCTCCATGCTGAATCTCTTCAGCACAGTATCTATGTACGTGGACTGGGATAACCCAAGCATCTTTTTAGATCTATCCCTATAGATCTTCATCCCTAAGATGTAGGATGCTTCACCCAAGTCCTTCATGGAGAACTGTGATGACAACCAAACTTTTATTCCCTGTAGTGCAGGGATGTCATTCCTGATTAAGAGAATGTCATCCATGTACAAGACAAGAAATACCACAACTGGATCATTTGCCTATTTATAGATGCAGGGCTCTTCTCCATTCTTAATGAAGCCATACGTTTTGATCACCTTATTAAAATACATATTCTAACTCCGAGAAGCTTGCTTCAATCCATAAATGGATCTCTGAAGCTTGCACACTTTGGACTCATCTGTGGATGTAAACCCCTCAGGTTGTATCATATACACCTCTTCGGTCAGCTCTCCATTCAGGAAAGCTGTCTTTACATCCATCTGTCAGATCTCATAATCCAGATGGATAGCTATTGCAAGCATTATCTGAATGGATTTGAGTATTGCTACAGGAGAAAATATCTCGTCATAGTCAATACCATAACGTTGATGATATTCCTTGGCAACCAAACATGCTTTATAGGTCTCCACCTTTTCATCTGCGCCCCTCTTCCTTTTGAAGACCCATTTACACCCAATAGGTTTAACCTCTTCAGGTGGGTCAACCAATGTCCATACATCGTTGACCTTCATGGACTCTATTTCGGATTTCATGGCTTCAAGCCATTTCTCAGAATCAGATCTCTGCATTGCATCCATATAGGTGATCGAATCCTCATCGTTCTCATCGAGTTCGATGGGATCACCATTCCGGATCAAGAAACTGTAGTATCTGTCCGACTGACACGGTACTCTATCGAATCGCCTTAATGGTGCAGGTACATTGGGCTCCGGATCTGATCCAATCAAATCCGACTCAAGTTCAGCTATTGGTGTCGGTCCTTCTACCTGTTGAACTTCATCAAGTTCAACCTTAGAGGCAATGGTTCCTTCACCAAGGAACTTCTTTTCTAAAAAGATTGCCTTAAGGCTGACGAACACCTTTTGTTCATCAGCATGGTAGAAAAAATATCTTTTCATCTCTTTGGGGTACCCAATGAATGTGCATTTGTCAGACCTAGGTCCAAGTTTATTTGTGACTAATCGTTTGACATAGGTCGAGCACCCCCAGACCCTAAGGTGTGAAAGTACTGGCTTACGTCCTATCCATATCTCATATGGAGTCTTAATTACAGACTTACTTGGAATCCTATTTAACAGATAATAGGCCGATTCGAGTGCATATCCCAGAAAGATATCGGCAAGCTAGCAAAACCCATCATGGATCGGACCATGTCTAACAGAGTCCGATTCCTCCTTTCAGATACACCATTATGCTGTGATATTTCTGGAGGAGTCCATTGGGAGAGAATCTCATTCTCTCCTAGATATGTGAGAAACTCACCAGAAAGGTATTCTCCTTCTCGATCAGATCGAAGAGTTTTAATACTCTTCCTAGTTTATTTTTTTACTTCACTTCGGAATCATTTGAATATTTCAAATGAATCCGACTTATGTTTCATCAGATAGATATATCCATATGTGGATAGGTTATCCGTGAAAGTTATGAAGTAGAAATATTCACCTCTAGCACTTGTGCTCATGGGCCCGCAGACATCAGTATGTACTAGGCTCAAGAGCTCAGTAGCTCTCTCACCTTTTTCAGTAAAAGATGACTTGGTCATTTTACCAAGAAGACAGGACTCACAGGTTGGAAGTGATTCACAATCACTGACTTCGAGGATTCCCTCTTGAGTCAACCTGTTTATTCTGTTCTTGTTTATATGATCTAGCCTACAGTGCCATAAGTAGATATCTGACACACTATCTAATCTAGGGTGCTTGCCAGTTGAATGACTCTTATCGGGCTTGATCTTTTTGGTCTGGCCTTGCACTGATGTCCCAGTCTGAACTTGCACATTCTTCACATTCTTCTTCTTGTTCTTCTTTCCTTTCTCAAAGGGTCGAGAACTAGAAGATGAACCTCCCACTAAGTTCACCGACTCCTTGTGGAGTTGGTGATCCTTCTCAAAGTTCTAAAGCAACCCCAGTAACCCATGGTAGTTTACTTTAGGCTTTGTCATTCTATAATGAGTGAGAAATGGGAGATAAGACTTGGGCAGCAAGTTCAGTATTGCATCTTTCCCAAGCTGCTCATGCAAGAAAAAGTCGAGCTTGCTCAAACGTTCCATCAGCTCGATCATGTACAATACATGATCAGTGACAGAGGCACCATCCCGCATTTTGACGTTGAAGATGGCACAACTAGTCTTGTGCCTCTCTACATCATCGGGTGTGCCAAAGGCATCCTTCAACACTTGAAGCATGTCCTTTGGCTGAGCCGTCTCGAATCTGCTACTGAACTCATCGCTCATGACAGTCAGTATGATACAGTGCACCATGGTCCGATCACTGAGCCACTTCTGGTAAGTGTCTCTGACTGTTCCAAGTGCATTGGCAGCTGGCTCCTCAGGTGCAGGATCCATTATCACATATAGGATCTGTTTATGCTCTAGGACTATCTTCAACTTTCGGTACCAGCTACCGAAGTTGGGTCCCACCAACTTATCATTGTCCAACAATGATCGGAGCGATAGGGAAGTGGCTATATTTGCACAAAGGAGAACTATAACCTAATTAGTAATTGATTCATTAAACCTAAAGATTTAGACTTTAATCAAAAGGTTTCTCCCATTATTTTATTTGAATTAGTAGCCTCTACCTCCAATTCGAAGAATTATCCTAATTCCTTAGTGGGTACTAGAATCCACTTAGACTGCACACAAGTCCAACTTTGGTTGGCCAACTCATGTACATCTAAGGGTAGGTTCATAACCAATTGTTTCACTAAACAATTTCTAGTAATTTTAATTTTGCCCCAGAAACCTAATCAGTAGGCTTTGGCCTCCACTGTAAGGATCCGGTTAGGTCCAACTATTAACATGACCATACTTGGTGCATCTAACCAACGAATGATTAAGCCCAACTTTGGTTGGCTCACCTAACCACCATTAGAGAGACCCTTCCAAGTCGTCATATGATGAGTGATAATTTCATTAGTCAACAATCACCAGGCCTTTGGGTCTGCAATGATTATTGAGTTAATGGACTCATTATCAAACACCTTAATGGGAGACTATGACTCAGTTATCTCCATAACTTTATCATTTTAAGGACCTAATAATTTTAAAAAATTTAAATGATTTAGAGGATGAGGTCAGATAAACCAGCGTATCATGATCCTCCCACTGGCTTCACCAAGTCAGCTTAAGGAAGATCATTAAAAGGGCTGGTCTAGGAGCACCTAAATCAGTCACACTGATTTACCTAGCTGACATGGATCAGCTCGAATAGTCAAGTGATCCGATCAAAATATAATTTCACCAAGAGGCCAGGTAAGTTCGATCAGTGGGAGGGTCGGCCAAAGCTTGCCTTAGACACCATCAGAAATGGCCAGATAAGCGGGCTCTCAATTAAAAACCATCGGTCTGGTTTACCTTAGACACCAACTGATTTAATTAGTTTCGATTAGATCAACCTAACAGTTCGTGCTAGACCGCTTAGCCAAGAATCAAGTCTATTTGGTTCTCGTTAAAGACATGGACTTGACCAACTACAACTATTGTAATTGATCTAGAAAATTTTTGACCTAATCTAAGACAACAATTGATTAGATTTAGTCAATTCTCTAATTAAGTCCATCTTTAATCTAACCATAGGTCTAACCCAATTAATGAACCTAATTTCCACTAACCCATTAACCCAATATGTTATGGTTTGTGTCTTAGGTTCTTCAATTCACAATCCTAGAACCTAATCAAAACAACTTCTTAATTCTTAATTAAGTTTTGGGCTGAGGGTTGGGTTTGACTTTTCAAAAAATAATTTTTATATTTATAAAATAATTTTATAATATGATTCTACCAACCATATTGCATGTTTGATTCATAATCAAGATGCAAGTGAAATAAACATGAAACTACTTTAGATTTAATCTAAACAGGTTCATGTAATTGAAACAATTTCAACTTTAAACAATTTCTTTGCATAAAAATTATTAATAAAGAGATTTTATTTCAGATTTAAACATCTTTTAAATCTAATAAATCATAAATTTAATCTAGATCATATTTAACAAATTTATGATTAAAGACAGATCTACACGAACTAGGACAACCTTTGCACTGTAAGGGGTAAACCTTACAGCAGGACAACCTTGCAGTTCGTGATTGATCTAAAATTTTAATTTCAGATTTAATAATTATATTATAAATTAGATCAAATCTAAAAAATAATCTAAGCATGTATAAATAATCATGTAATAAAGAACATAGGCTCTGATACCAATTGAAGGAACCAGATCTAGGGTTTCAAGGTTAGATCTTGAAACTTTTTCAAGATCATGCAGCGGAAGACTAAAATAAATTAAAATTTATTTTTTAAAACTAGAAAATTCTTTGATCTAAGATCCTATTACATAATTATTACATAGCATTAAATCAAAAATTAAAATATATAGAGCATGAACTATATGTTGATCATATCAACATGTTTCTATACTACATCTAATGTATGTATTAAACAATAGATCAGATCTATTACCTTGCAAGTTAGACATTCTAACCTCGCTGATCCAGACTTGAGGATGATGTTGCAAGCCGCACATGCATCCGACCTCTAGGAGTCATCCACATGAGCCCACGAATCTCGACCAGAAGTCCTGCTTCAGAAAATCAGCACAGTATGCTAGTACTGCGCTGATTCTTCTTTGATGGTTGATCAGGTACCTCCTTCTTTTTGATTTGGGCTCTTTCAAAGATGAAAAATAGGAGGAGGAGTTTCAGATCTGAGATACTCTCAGAAAACTCAAGATGGAGGGAGGGAAGAGATGAAAACAAACAACCCTAGAAGAAGACCCTCTTCTTCTTCTTGTTTCTCTCTCTAAACACCCTATCTTGTGTCTATTATATCTCTACGACCCAAAGGTCTTTCTCTTTGATTTTTGTATGGTCCAAAGGTATCTCAAATATCTATCTTTTTCAAAAATTTCATGAAGAAATTCATTTTATAGAGAGAGATATGATAGAGTCCTTGTCTAGGTCAAATACCTAGTCAAGGCTTATCCAAACATGGCAAGATAAGGGGCGTCCAACTCTTGAGAACCTCCTCCTTATTTTTTTATTTGGACCACTAAAAAAGGGTATATAATATGTACCTTAAAATCCATAAAAATTTTTAAAAAAAATTTGGATAAATTCGGTGCAAAATTGAAAGAGTTTTGGATTTTTAAAAGTCTATCTCATAGAATTCGAAATCCAAACTTATTCCTCTTTGATTTGATCCAAACCACCTTCCATGTAAGAAAGAAGAAAGAAAACTTTTTGTGGACGTGGGAGAGACCTGGGAGAGCACTTTTATCATACAAAATAAGAGGAGATTGGCATGGAATAAGAGAGAGGGCATGGAGGGGGCTTATGTGGTGCAAGGTGGAATCCTAGTCTTACCAGAATTCTATCTTATGACTTGTTTTAATTTGGTTTCTCAAATCAAATCAAACTAAAATTAGATCAACCTAATTAAAATAGATCTTAACCCAATTAAAAATCTAATTTAATCAGATTAAATTAGATTTAAATCTGATTTAATTTTCTAATCAAATTAGAAATTAGGTTGACCCAATCCTAATTGAACTAGGACTAGTTTTTTCTTGCAGTTGGCTTATCCAATAAACTAATTGAACTTGATCCAATCAAGCCCAAACCAAATCTAATTAAATTATATTTAATTAGACTTAATCTCAACCCATTGGCTTAATCAAATTAAGTCAATTAGCAATCAAATTACCAATCGATCCTCCTGCAACACTTGCACTGGGTTAAATATCAATCGTATTGATTATTTAACCCTAGAACGATTCTTAATCGTTGATCAACCATCTGATCGGATCATAAACTCTAATATGTGTGACCTCATAGATCTGAACCTAAGTCAGTAACACAGAAATAAATTTTGGTACCAATCGAAGTGATCATCTAGCAATGGTACCCAACGACCGGATAGGTCGAATGTGTAGAACAACTTTCTTAGAACCCATACGGATATAATTTTTATATAATTCATCCTTTTGATCCAAATGATCATAAGATATCTCAGAGTTCAATTATCAACTCTGATCAGGTTATCCACATTGTATTTCAAAATATCAAATCCATCTGATGGATTACCCTGGCCAAGGTTTTGTTAAATTGAAATACAATGACTCATTCTTCTCCAACTCTTGGAGTGGTCAATCCCATCTCGATCACACTCTGACTTTGCAAGTACTTGACTGTGCCCAGAAGCCTTCCGTCTCTGAATTAAAAATTCAGTTAGTCCAGTACCAAAGCACAGTGAGTTGCTTGCAAGTCACTGAGGCGATCTCAGGTCTAAGGGATACTTATACCTATATCCCATCAGAGACATTCTCGACAGTAGAATACTCTGGAGTTGGTCACGTTCAATAATGATGTACCCTTACATCTCACCTGTATGCCATACCAATGTCTCCACACTCCTTGGTTAAGAGGACAACCAACCCATATGGCCTACAGCGACCTATGCTTGATAGAAGCTGTCGTCCTTATTAACAGCCTATCATTTGGTCGTGAACAATTTTAAGGATTAATCGATAAATTCTCTCTTTATCGAACTTAAATAGTCCTAAGGACTTCATCATAACAACGGAGTTCATTAGAAGTTAAAAGCTTATGATGAAGATGCCAAATATATTTTATTTATTAACAAATCAATTACAATACTTGGTTGCTCAACAGTCAACAACTTGACGATTGACTTTTGGGACATATTTTCCAACAATATCATGCCTCTGTAGTAGCTCTATCTGATGCTCTGCTCTATCTCGATGCTCTACCTGCATCTGCTCTATCTGCTGCAGACCTTTAGCACCCATCAGACATTCTCCTGATGGCTGCCAAGGCCCCTCATGGTTTTCTCTGCTGCTCGGCCTCTGTCTGCTCCAAGGTCTCTGTCGATTGCTACCACCAAGCTATGCTTTGTTTTGCCCACAGGATTTTAAAGGCATCAAAAATTGGACTATCAGAATCAGACTCTAGATTGGACTCCATAAACGTCTGAACCATCCGATCCATGTCACAAGCCTTCTTAGATGCTTGATTGTGCCCGATCAAGCTTCCTAACCTTTAGATCAAGATTGGAACCTTCTCTGGCCATTGGATCACCTTTTGGATCGATGCTCATCCATCTGATTGTGCCATCACCTTAAGAAATATGGGGAAATATTCTCCGATCTACCATGGATCGTGAGAACCATAAGGGAAATGATCGCTCGATCCATTCCTCCTCCCATGGACCGACGGTCTTTAATGGACCGCATGAAGAGCTGCGGGCTGTGCCTGGGTCAGGTCCGCTGCTGGCCCTCTCGCGCTCGTGTGGTTAGGCCTGGCCCACTCTGTTATCGGCTTACGCCGCTCGTGGGTCGTACCTTCTACTTCGGCCTTCTCTTGTATGTATCTCTTCCGTATATACTCCGTTTAGACTGTTTTTAGGCTCGTTAGACTCCATTCATCATTCTGAATCTCATTTTGAGCTTATTGTGGATCGAATCTTGAGATATTTTCTTCAACAATCTACATCTCGACTCCATATTCGATCTTTTCTTAACTCTGAGAGTTTTTGGATCTTCTCGCCTCTATGTCCTAGGACAAACGCCTGTTGATCATGGATGGACAAATATTGGAGTCGAGCCAGGCTATTCGATCCCATCTCTATCGTATATTGTGCTCCTCCTGATCTGAGATCTACTCGATGTAATCTCTTACGGCAATAAAAATTTTACCTTGCGATATTGCCTCTCATTCTCTCGAGTCTTGCATCTCGTGCCCGATCCACCTTCACCTAGAGCTCCATCTCGCTCTGGACTCCCCTTGGCTCCTGAAGCTCTACCTCACACTGGACTTTCTGTCAGATAGTAATGTCTTCTTGTCCTCTTCTTTTTCTCCAATATCATCCTATCACCATACAAAATCTTCAAGATTCCTCCATCAGCTCTCCACCTGTAGTCGATTGAATCCAATCTTTTCAATGAGATAAGATTTTTTTTGAAATCGAGTATATATTGAATCTCTTCCAATATCCTCACTGCACCATCATGTGTCTTCTAGCTGACCGTCCTGATAGCCTTGATTGCACAACTGATCCATTCGGCAAATGAACAATATCTTTACTGCTTTTCAGAGAGTTAAACAGCTCCTCTCAACAATATACATGATAGATACATATAAAATCCAAAATTTACTGCTGAAAAGTAAATATCTCATCAAATATCACCAGGACATCTTTTGAAAATTATGTTCTAAAGCCAATCGTTTGATGATTGTGCCAATTATAATTATATATAAATTGATAAATAATAAAAAATATTTGATTTTTTTCATCACAAGGTTATATCTTCTAATGAACTTCTATGTTGTGATGAAGTCCTTAGGATTACTTTGATCGATAAAGAAGAATTTATCGTTTAATCTTTAAATTGATTTGCGATCAAACGATACGCTATTACTAGGATGATAGCGATATCAAGTGTAGGTCATTGTGTACTATATACATTAGTTGTCCTTGTAACTAAATGATGTAGAGACATTGGTATGGCATGCAGGTGAAATGTAGGAGTACATCGTCACTGAATGTGATCAATTGCGGAGCACTCTGCTGTCAAAGATAGCTCGCAAAGGGTATGGGTATAAGTGTCCCTCCGACCTGAGAACATCGTGGTGACTTGCAAGCAACTCACTAGACTTTGGTGCTGAACTAATTGAGTTTCTAATTTAGTGATGAAAAATTTTTAGGTACAGTCAAGTACTTATCAAATCAGTGTATGAGTTAAGATGGGATTGATCCTTCCAAATTAGTAGGAGTTAATGTATCAATTGAAGGGAAAAATTGATTTTTTCCTTGTAGGATCTTCCAGATCTAATGAGATCTGGGGTGGAATATTTCAAAAAAAATTATCCTACGATATTTTAGATCTAAGATCTATTAGATCTAATTCTTATTATCTGATATTAAATCTAAAATTAAATATAAAAATATAAAAAATAGAGAAATACCTCTAGGATAACTAGATTATCCTGTAGATGATCGTAGCAATACCCGAGGTTCTAAAATAGCCACGCAGTCATCTGGCCTCTACTGCTATCCACTCAAGTAGGATCTAGATCATCTTCTCCTCATGAATCTTTGCTCCAAAAATTAGATCTAGATCTGATCTGGAAGATCTTCGAAAGATCTTCTGAAGTTAGAGCAGCAGCTTCTCGATAAATCTCTGCAGCCTTCTAATCAGGAAGCCACCACACCTTGGACAAGCACCAGATGGATGCCCAACCTCTTGGACGTGAAGAGGGGAGGGAGAAGAGCAGAGGAGGTATAGAGAAGTGGAGAGGATTTAGGCTTTTGCTGGTTATTAAGTAGAGTCACTAAACCCTAGGCACAGATAGAGTTTAAATAGACCCTGCTGTGCCATGCAGTGCCACATCATTCGACCAATCAAAAAATTCCAATTAATTTTGAAAAAATTTTGATAGATGGAGTGATGTCATCTGATTATATCAGATAAGAATCTCCACAATTCCTCCTACTGTTGGTGCCAACACTGGATAAGCACAGTGAGATTGGCGCCCCACAATCTAAGTTGATCAAGGGATCAGAGTCCTCATCTCATGGGACTCTATCCTTATCCACTTGGGGCGCACACCCAATTTGAATATGGTGCCCACTTTGAGGCCCAATTAAGCAGGTGGACACTCCATAAAAAAAATCTCCAATGACCTCTTGCCAAGTGACCTTCAGTCCAAGGTCCATGGGTCAACGTTTGACCAATGTCCTAAAACGAAAATGGCAGGTGACAGGAATTAGCAGGTATTATCTTAAATTCATCTCATGAATTAAGATAAATTTTTTCTGAACTGGATTGACTCCAGTCAGACTGTGAGAAACCTTCTCAAGGTTCTCTGGGTGAGTCAAATCACATTTGACTTAGTCGAGATACAAAAGATTACACGAGAAGAAAGTTAGGCTCAATCGTGTGCTAGCATGATTTTTTTGAACCTAATTGAATCTAATCCAAATCAATCGAACTGGACTAGCTCAATTGATGACATCTAGACCCTAACTCTTGTTTGTGTGACCCAGTTAGGTTCATTTCTGTATGGTAATGAGACATGTCATGATTTCATCATCGACATCATCGACATCATCGAAACTTCTTTCAATGGACCAGAACTCTTTTGATTCAGACAATTAGAATGATCGATCATCAAGATTATTCTAATTATTCCCAAAATCCATCAGTGACACCTAGCAGTATATAGTGGCAACCCATCAGAAATGAAGATGAACCTCTCGATGCAGCTACCTATGTGATTGAGTTCTTCTATCATGAGTCCCGACTGAATTAGGATTAAGGTGAACTCGTCAAACCCAACATCAGTCATATGAATCAATCGATTGATCCGAGTCCGATGTGAAATCCCAATGGAAAATTTTTTTCCATTATTTCACTTTGCCATGGCCATGGGCTTAAGGACTCGATCTTTCGATCATCATAGGACTATTCCTCTCATCTACCGAGGTTGATAGATCCCTTCTTGGTGCGATCTGGTTTCTACAATGAATATGCTACAGCCAACATACACCTCAGGGTTCCGAATGGCTAGGAGATCGAGTTATGATGTAGTCAAACTATAACACACTCAAGGTGAACTGTCGATGTACCTCAGGTTAAAGAACTAGACACACAGCTGCAGCATTGAGCTAGTCATTGACGAGAAGGTAGACTTCCTTATGACTGCTCGAGGTGGTCATGCTCAGTACTCTCATTCTCAACGAATATCTGTACTCTCACTCCGGTGTCTTCACACCATAGACTCAAGATACATCTATCCTAAGGAAGCGATCGTACACCAACCTTCCAGATCGATCACCATCCTCGTGATGATCCTATGGTCAGGAGCTGTTTATGAGTTAGTTATGTAAATTCATGCCTTAAATTTTTAACTCTTAAAAATATGAATTAATATTCTTACTAACTCAAAGGATGTATCACAGACATAATGTACACAATGTGATAGTAGAATAATCTTTTTATTTATTTATAGTCAAAATTATAAATTTGTCCTTACATTTGTACAGGAATGTGTCAGCCAATCTGGCATCTAGGGCACACATTTAATAAACTCCCACTTGTCCTAATGCCAATTGACTACATATCTAAGTCCCATCTTCTCAAGGTGGGCTTCGATCTTCTGCTGGCCTAATGGCTTGGTCAGTGGGTCTGCCACATTGTCTGTGGAGTCGACTCTCTTAACCTCGACATAATTTTTTTCGAGGTAATCACGGATCAGATGGAATCGCCACTCGATATGCTTGGACTTCTGGTGAGACCTTGGCTCCTTAGCTAGAGCTATGACGCCATTATTATCGCAGTAAATAGGGATGGCATCCGATGATATCACTCCAAGCTCTGCGGTAAACTTTTTGTACCAGAATACCTCCTTCGTGGCTTCCGATGCAGCAATATACTCTGCCTCCATGATGGAATCAGCAATCATCGTCTGCTTGAAACTCTTCCAGCTAACTGCACCACCATTGCAAATAAACTGATTTTCAGATATCGACTTTCGATCATCTATATCAGACATAAAGTCTGAGTCTATAAATCTCTAAACCTAGAGTTCTCCTTTCTCAAAGACTAAAAATATATCCTTAGTCCTTCTCAAGTACTTAAGGATACATTTCACAGAAGTCCAGTGCTCTTTGTCTGAATTCGACTGATATCTGCTTGTGACACTTACAGCATGGGCTATATCAGGTCGTGTACATAGCATGGTATACATGAGGCTTCCTATTGCCAAAGCATAAGGCATCTTCCTCATGCGTTCAATCTCCTCAGGTATGCTAGGGCACATCTTCTTGGAGAGATGAATGCCATGTATAAAAGATACTAAACCTCTTTTGGAGTTTTCTATGCTAAACCTTTTTAGCACCTCCCCTATGTATATCTTTTGAGAAAGTCCCAGCATCCTATTTGGTCTATCTCTATAGACCTTAATACCCAGTATAAAGGATGCCTCTCCTAGATCTTTCATAGAGAACTCCTTAGACAATCATATTTTGATTGAGGTCAACATGAAAATATCATTCCCAATCAGGAGGATGTCATCTACATACAGTACGAGGAAGACAACTGCACTCCCACTGATCTTCTTGAACACACATGGTTTCTCTTTATTCTTGATGAAACCAAACATTTTGATTACATCATTGAAACAAGTATTCCAGCTTTGAGATGCTTGCTTAAGTCCATAAATAGACCTTTGTAGCTTGCAGATCTTGTGATCATCATCACTGGATGCGAAACCAAGCTGCTGTTCCATATAGATATCTTCCTCAAGATATCCATTTAAGAACACTATTTTCACGTTCATCTGCCATATTTCATAATCGAAATAGGTTGCAACAGCAAGCAATGTGTGGATGGATTTAAGCATGGTTACAGGCGAAAAGGTATCCTGATAGTCAATGCCTTCGCGCTAACTATAACCTTTTGCTACGAGTCTAGCCTTGAATGTCTCCATATTTTTATCTACACCTATCTTTCTCTTGAAGATCCATTTACACCTAATAGGTACAATACATTCAGGTGGATCTACCAAGGTCCAGACTTGGTTTGAGTGCATCGAGTCAATTTCTGATCTCATTGCCTCTAACTATTTTTCGAAGTCGATATCTAATATCACCTCATCATAGGTCTTGGGGTCATCACCATGAGTCCCATTTCTGGTGAGGAATATTTTCTCTACTTCCTCTTGTATAGTATCTAAGTACCTTTCAGGAGGATGGAAAATCCTAGTCGATCTACGAGGTGGAAGAGGTTGTGTTAGGACTGGTTCTAATTGATTAGGTTTCTCAGGTTCTTTAGCTCGTTGCTCTTGGGAGACATTCTCCTTAAGCTTAATTATTCTTCCGATGCCACCATCTTGAATAAACTATTTTTCAAGAAAAATAGCATGTCGATTCACAATCACATTATGATCTTTCGAAATATAGAAATAGTATCCTAATGACTCTTTAAGATATCCTATGAACCGAGCTCTAAAAGATTTGAACTCTAACTTGTCCGCCTGCTGTCTCTTGACATGAGTCGGACAACCCCAAATTCTAAGATGACTCAGACTTGACTTCTTACCATGCCATATCTCATACGGTGTGGTAGGAATAGTTTTAGAGGGAACCCTATTCAATACATATATTGCTGTCATGAGACAATGTCCCCAAAGAAACTCAGGAAGGTCCGTGAAGCTCATCATAGAACAGACTATATCTAATAGGGTCCAATTTCTCCATTCTGAAATCCCATTGAGTTGTGGCGTTTCAGATGGAGTCCATTAAGAGACTATACCATTGTCCTTAAGATAGTCTAAGAACTTTCGACTAAGGTATTCGCCTCCTCGATTTGATCGAAGAACCTTAATGGACTTTTTTATTTGTTTTTCTACCTTATGTTTGAATTCTTTGAACGTTTCAAAGACTTCAGACTTGTATTTTATTAGAAATATATACCCGTACCTAGACATATCATCGGTGAAGGTAATGAAGTAGACATAGTTGCCTCTAGCCGGCATATCAAATGGGCCGCACACATCTGTATGTACTAGGATAAGTAGGTCTGTGGCCCTTTCTCCATGTCCTGTAAAAGGGAGCTTGGTCATTTTGCCTTGAAGGTATGATTCACAAACTGGATATGACTCGAAAGTCAATGGACTCAATAGTCTGAATTTCTCCAATTTGTTAACCCTGTCTTCCGCTATATGACCTAGCCTTAGGTGCCACAGATGCCTATCATTTAGACTATCTCTAGGCCTTTTAATTCCCATGGCATTCACATTTTGCTCGATATAAAATATAGATACATCAATATGTAGCTGATAGAGACTATTAATAAGAAAATCATTTGCAACTTTATTATTTTCATAAAATATATTACAATGGTTCTTATGAAAACTAATCACATAGCCTTCTTGTGCTAAACATGAAACAGAAATCAAATTCTTACTTGCTGCAGGCACATAATAATAATCTCTAAGAACTAAATCTAATCCTAACGGTAATTACAGAGGGTAGGTTTCTACGGCCACAGCAGCAACTCTTACTCCATTTTCGATGCATAGGATCATATCCCCATCCCTTAGCTTCCTGCTCTCCTTAAGACCCTGCATAGAAGTGCACAAACGAGCACTAGAACCAGAGTCAAGTACACAACTAGATGCAGAGGAAACCGTAAGATTAGATTCTATAACGAGCATTCCTCCAGAAGGACCATCCTTCTTGTTCTTCAGGGTGGCCAGGTACTGAGGACAGTTTCGCTTCCAATGGCCATCTGAATTGCAATGGAAATATTTTTCCTTTTCAGCGGCCTTCTTCTTCGGTTCCATCTTCTTCTTCGTCCCATCCACCTTCTGCTTCTTCACAGACTTCTTCTTCTTTTAAAAGACTTTCTCTTGAAAGAAGTTCGCTCCACAGTAAGGACTGAGCCATTTGAACCCTTCAAAGAAAGCTCAGTCGTAACCAATATATTCATTAACTCAGTCAAGGTACACTACATCTTATGCATATGAAAGTTCATGATGAATTGACCATATGCATCAGACAAGGATTGAAGGATCACATCAATCTGAAAATTTCTGTCTAAGATGACACCGAGCTTCTCAAGCTTTTCAATGTCCTTGATCATTGACAAACAATGATCTTAGACTGACTGCCCATCATGCATTTTAGTCTTAAAAAGTCTTTGGCAGACTTGATACTTGACTGTGCGACTTTGTTCACCAAACAACTCTTATAGGTGAGCCAACATTTGGCGGGTAGTCATAATATTCTCATGCTGGCGCTGCAAGTCATCAGACATGGCACCCAACATGTAGTACATGGCTTTGTTATCGTCATCCGTCTACTTTTTCAGAGACGCTCTCTGTTCAGCAGTCGGACGTACTGGTATGGCAGGTGGGTCCTGGTCTAAGACATGAGTCAGTTTTTCAAAATCTAGAATAATTCTGTAGTTCCTCAACCAGTCCTTAAAATTAGGTCCAGTCAATCTGTGGGTGTCTAGTATTTTGATCAGGAGGTTGGACGCAGACATGTTTCTTGTAGAGAGTCAAAAAATTTTAGTTAGATTTTGTAATCAGACTTAACCAATTTGTTTAGAAGTTTTATTTTTAAACAAATTAGGCTCCCACTATTTTCTCAGATCTCTACACTCCCTAGGTAGAGATGTAAAAATCTCCGTGATTAATGATTTCTAGTGGGTGATGCAGTCTCACCGATTGGCTCACCACCTCACCTAACAGTTATTGGTGATGGGTCAACCGATGAGTGGACAACTCTTGTCCAATGATTCTCTAATCATGGTGCACCCAAAACTTGATCTCTAATTCATGAAGCTCACCGTGTCTGGAATATTGCTCCAATCCTTAGTTAGGTTAGACCCACCATTTGCACGAATTAGATTTCTGATTGGGTCCCTCACCATATCCGAAATATTGAGCACAACCCATCCTCTAATCCGTAGCATCTAATGCCTAATGGACATGGTTGCATCTTCTCGGTGCAACTGAGCCACTATAACCAGTCGAGAACAATCAACCCCGGAAAGAGCCCGCACATCCACAATGGTGGAAGATCTTAGACTTAATATTTTCTTAGGAAGATTTGATTTAGGTCTCATTATACTTGACTTGACATAGTCATAACAATTATAACTAACCTAGTGGCATGGGTTAGCTCGAATTGTTAGCCATCTCAAATCAGAATTGGATCGACATATATGGCCAGGTAAGTGAGACCGGTGAAAGGGATATGCCATGAACTTGATAAGAACGCATTCGAGTCGAGTAGCTCCCAATTAAAAACCAGTCGGTCGCATCTGCCCAACTTACCTTAGACACCAAATTGTCGAACTAGAACCAATTAGATTAGTCTACAATCCAGGCTCTAACCACTGAGCCAAATTAGGTCTTAACTTGATCGAGTCACATCTAAATGTGATTCGACCTTGACCTAGACTTAATTCTATTAGGCTGGTCAATTATTAGCTTTCTTGATCCCACCTAACCAATTTTTGATTCGGTTTGATCAACCGCTAGACCTAATTGAGCTACCCAAGTCCAAACCCAATTTTATGAAAATGACTTAGATATGAAATTCTCAATTTTAGACCTAATTTAATTTCATAAGCTTAATTCATTAATTAAGTCTTGGGTTCATAAACAAAATATGTAAATAAATTCTAGAATTTCAGGATCTAGGATTTTGCAGAAAAGTAAAATTTGATTTCTGATTAAGGATGAACGCGCAGCACCCCTACACGCCATAAGAACACCCCATTGAATGGAAGGAGAGGGTCTTAAACCCTACTTTATTCTTATGACCAGACGGCCATGAGGAACACCTTAATCAAAAATATTAATTTAACTACAAAACTTGTTAGATCTAAGTTACATATCACATATATAATTTCAGATCTAACTTATACATGCTTTGCATACATCTCATGTATTAAAATCTGATCTAATTAGCATGCTTTCAGATCTGATACATCACATATAACATCTAAAAATAAAATTTAAATTGAACTATTCAATATAAAATCTATTCTAAATAGTTACTAGAATAATTCTACAACTAGTCTAGGCATGCAACAGATCAATCTTATGTATTAATTAAAATTTTATTTTTTATTTTTTGATATGAATATAATATTTATAATATCAAAAAATAAAAAATAAATTAGATATAATTTATATTTTAATCATATTAAAATATAAAACTATAAGATTATTCATAGATTAAACTATTCCTAGTCTAATCATGCATTTCATACATGTTAAATCTACTTAGATTTAATTTTAAATTTTTTTAATTTCAGATCCTATCACATCTGATGTGATATCTGAAATCTATTAATATTAGATAAATAAAAATAAAAATTAAATCTAAATTAGATCTGAAATAGAGCCATCAACCTGACTCTGATACCAGTTGAAGGATAAAACTGGCTTTTTCCTTATAGGATCTTCCAGATCTAATGAGATCTGGGATGGAATATTTTAAAAAAAAATATCTTATGATATTTTAAATCTAAGATCTATTAGATCTAATTCTTATTATATAATATTAGATCTAAAATTAAATATAAAAATATGAGCAATAGAGAAATACCTCTAGGGTAACTAGATTACCCTGTAGATGATCGCAGTAATGCCTGAGGTTCTAAAATAGCCACGCAGTCATCTGACCTCTATCGATATCTACTTGAGTAGAATCTAGATCATCTTCTCCTTATGAATCTTTGCTCCAAAAACCAGATCTAGATCTGATCTGGAAGATCTTCAAAAGATCTTCTGAAGCTGGAGCAGCAGCTTCTCATTTTTTTTCATGCAGCCTTCTAATCTGGAAGCCACCACGCCTTGGACAAGCACCAGATGGATGCCCAACCTCTTGGATGTGAAGAGGGGAGGGAGAGGAGCAGAGGGGGTATAGAGAAGTGGAGAGAATTTAGGCTTTTGCTGGTTATTAAGCAGAGTCACTAAACCCTAGGCGCAGATAGAGTTTAAATAGACCCTACTGCGCTATGCAGTGCTACTTCATTCGACCAATCAAAAAATTTCAATTAATTCTAAAAAAATTTTGATTGATGGAGTGATGTCATCTGATCATATCAGATAAGAATTCGCATAATCCCTCTTACTATTGGTGCCAACACTGGATAAGCACAGTGAGATTGGCGCCCCACAGTCCAAGTTGATCAAGGGATCAGAGTCCTCATCTCATGGGACTCTATCCTTATCCACTTGGGGCGCACACCCAATCTGAATATGGCACCCACTTTGAGGCCCAATTTAGTAGGTGGACACTCTATAAAAAAAATCTTCAATGATCTCTTACCAAGTGGCCTTCAGTCCAAGGTCCATGGGTTAACGTTTGACCAATATCCTAAAACGAAAATGACAGGTGACAGGAATTAGCAGGTGTTGTCTTAAATTCATCTCATGAATTAAGATAAGTCTTTTCTGAGCTGGACTGGCTCTAGTCAGACTGTGAGAAATCTTCTCAAGATTCTCTGGGTGAGTTAAATCACATTTGGCTCAGTCGAGATAGAAAAGATTATACGAGGAGAAAGTCAGGCTCAACCGTGTGCTAGCATGATTTTCTTGAACCTAATTGGATCTAATCCAAATCAATCAAACTAGGCTAGCTCCATTGATGATATCCAGACCCTAACTCTTATTTGTGTGACCCAGTTAGGTTCATTTTCTGTATGGTAATGAGACATGTCATGATCTCATCATCGA
>NC_026003.2:100483822-100594759 GCF_000442705.2 Elaeis guineensis
TTAATATTGATTAAAGCCATTGTTTTGTTCTTCATAAGTTATCTGTTGGGCTTAAAATTTTTAGAAACCCAATTCACCCCCCCCTCTTGGGTTGCATAGCTGGGCAACAAGTGGTATCAGAGCCGGTGCTCTAGCCCTTCTTTGATCTAACAATCAAAGAGCCAAAGATCTATGGCAACCCATGTTGGAACTTCTCTAGCCGAGGGCAATCAACAAACCGACCTCCACTTTTCAATGGGTCTAATTACACCTATTGGAAAGCTCGGATGAAGATTTTCATACAAGCACTCGACTATGATATGTGGAGTATCATAGTGAATGTCCTCACACACCCACCAAGATATAGATGGTGAGGAGTCAACCAAACCGAGAAGAATGGGATGAGGTGACAAGAAATTGGCACAATTAAATGCCAAAGCCATGAATGTTCTTTATTGTGCACTAGATGCTAGTGAATTTAATCGCATTTCTACTTGTGCATCTGCTAAAGAAATATGGAATAGGTTAGAAGTCACCCATGAGGGAAAATCAAGTAAAAGAGTCTAAAATAACATGCTTACACATAAATATGAATGTTCAAAATAGAGCATGATGAGTCCATAACTGCTATGTTATCATTTTACTGATATAATCAATGGTTTAAAGAGTCTTGGCAATCTTATACTAACAGTGAACTTGTAAGGAAAATTCTCAGGTCACTGCAAGACTTGGGAAGCCAAGGTGACTGCCATCCAAGAAGCAAAGGACTTGAACACTCTACCTCTAGAAGAGCTTCTTGGATCGTTGATGACTCATGAACTTAGCATGAAGCAACATCAAGAGGATGAAGTCAAAAAGAAAAGAACCATTGCCCTCAAATCCAAACTTCGTCTGATTATGAAATGGATGACTCTGAAGATGAAGATCAGGATGAAGAGATGGCTCTCATCACCCAAAAATTTAAGAAGTTTCTAAGAAAAAGAAACAGGGGATGAGAGAGAAATTCACAAAAGGGGATCAAAGCAAAGAAAAGGAGAAAGATCAAACCCCTATATGCTACGAGTGCAAGAAGCCAGGATATTTCAGATCCGAATGTCCACAATTGAAGAAGGTCCAAAGAAGTTCAAAAGAAGGCAATGATGGCGACCTGGAGTGCGAGTGATGACTCAAGCTCCGACGAGGAAACCTCAACAGAACAAGCCAATCTGTGCCTGATGGCACATGAAAATGAGGTAACTTCTGAATCCACTAGTGAATTTACTTTTGAAGAATTGCATGAAGCATTCTATGATTCAATTGATGAATTAAAGAAACTAAGGAAGAAAAACAAAGAGCTAAAATTGGAAAATCAGTCCTTAGTGAAACAAGCTGAAAATCTTTCAATTGAAAAATTCACCTTGATTCAAGAAAATCAAAACTTAAAGGATGAAATGAACAAGCTGAAATCTATAGTAGATAAGTTCACCTTAAGTTCAAACAAGCTAAATATGATCCTTGATAATCAGAAAGCTATATATGATAAGGCTGGACTTGGTTATAAACCCCTGAAGAAACAAAAATTTCTGAAGGATATTTATGCAAATTATTCAAGCAAAAGTCTACAAATATTACTTGTTTTAAATGTGGAAGAATAGGACATAAATCATACACATGTCTTATTAACAAATATGCAAACACAAAGAAAATATGGGTTCCAAAAGGAACCATTCTGACTAACCTGAAAGGACCAAGAAAGCTTGGGTACCTAAGACAGAAACTTGATCTGTGCTTGCAGGTGTGTCTAGCATCCCAAGAAGGAAACAGGAAATGGTATCTTGACAGCGGATGCTCGAGACACATGACTGGTGATGAATCTCAATTCATCACGCTTGATGCTAAGGATGGAGGGATGGTCACCTTTGGAGATAATGGCAAAGGAAAGATCATCGGGATAGGTAACATTGGTATCACTCCCTCCAAATACATTGAGAATGTTTTACTAGTTAAAGGTTTAAAGCATAACTTACTTAGCATTAGTCAATTCTGTGATAAAGGGTATAAAGTAAGTTTTGAATCATCTGTTTGCATTGTGACAAGTCCTATTAACAATGGCATTAAATTTATAGGACATAGGCATGGCAATGTTTATATGGTAGACTTGAATGATTTAACTAAATTAGACATGCAATGCCTAGTTTCCTTAAGTGCTAAAATAAATGAGACTAGTTGGCTGTGGCATCGTAGACTTGCACATATTAGCATGCATTCTCTTTCAAAATTAATTAAAAAAATTTAGTTCTCGGTTTGCCAAAACTGAATTTTGAAAATGATAGAATTTGTAATGCATGCCAATTAGGCAAACAAACTAGAGTTTCATTTAAATCCAAAAATGCTATTTCAACTTCTAGACCTTTAGAGCTCTTACATATGGATTTATTTGGACCAACTAGAACCACTAGTCTAGGAGGAAAACAATATGGATTTGTAATAATTGATGATTACTCTCGTTTTACTTGGGTTTTCTTTTTAGCTCACAAAAATGAAACTTTTCAAATTTTCACTAAATTTCATCGAAAAGTCATAATGAAAAAGGGTTTTCAATTCAAAATATTAGAAGTGATCATGGAACAGAATTGAAAATCATGACTTTGAAAATTCTTGTGATGAAAATGGAATTGGCCATAACTTCTCTGCTCCTAGGACACCCCAACAGAATGGGGTAGTTGAAAGGAAAAACAGAACCTTAGAAGAAATGGCCCGTACCATGCTTTGTGAAAGCAACCTTCCAAAATATTTTTGGGCGGAAGCAATTAACACAGCATGTTACATTTTAAATCATGGTTTGATTAGACAATTTTTAAAGAAAACCCCTATGAACTTTGGAAAGGAAGAAAACCAAATATTGCATATTTTCATGTTTTTGGGTTGCCGATGTTTTGTATTAAATAATGGTAAAGAAAAACTTGGTAAATTTGATGCAAAATCAGATGAAGCAATCCTTCTAGGTTACTCCTCCACTAGTAAAGCATTTAGAGTTTTCAACAAAAGAACTTTAGTAGTTGAGGAGTCCATACATGTTGTCTTTGATGAATCTAACGATCTTCCTTCAAGGAAGAATGAGGGTGTTGATGATGCAGATCCACTAATAGAAGGTATGAAGGAGATCACTTTGAAAAACTCAGCAACTCCAGAAGACAAGGATCAAGAAGTCAAACAAAATGAGAAAGGTGAAGAAATTCAAGAACAACCTCAAGGTACAAATGACTTATCCAAGGAATGGAGGTATGTTCACAACCACCCTAAGGAGTTAATAATTGGTGATCCTATGCATGGGATAAAAACACGTTCTTCACTTAGAGATGTACTTAATCATTGTGCTTTTGTATCTCAACTTGAACCTAAAACTTTTGAAGAGGCTGAAAATGATCATAACTGGATTAATGCTATGCAAGAAGAACATAATCAATTTGAAAGAAATAATGTTTGGACCTTAGTGAAAAGACCTAAAGATTATTCAATAATTGGTACAAAATGGGTCTTTAGAAACAAATTAGATGAGCATGAAAATATAATTAGAAATAAAGCAAGACTGGTTGCTAAGGGATATAATCAAGAAGAAGGAATTGATTTTGATGAAACCTTTGCACCTGTTGCTAGATTAGAAGCCATTAGACTTCTACTTGCTTATGCTTGCTTTATGAAATTCAAACTATTTCAAATGGATGTTAAAAGTACATTTTTAAATGGATATATTTCTGAAGAAGTATATGTAGAACAACCCCCTGGATTTGAAAATCATGCTTTTCCCAATCATGTCTTTAGATTAAATAAAGCTTTATATGGTCTAAAACAAGCACCTAGAGCATGGTATGAAAGGCTAAGCAAATTTCTACTAAATAATGGTTTCTCAAGAGGCAATGTAGATACAACCCTATTTATTAAAAGAAACCAAAATGATATGCTAATTATACAAATTTATGTTGATGACATAATTTTTGGGTCTACTAATGAATCCCTTTGTCAAGACTTTGCTAAGCTTATGCAAGGAGAGTTCGAGATGAGCATGATGGGAGAACTCACCTTCTTCCTCGGACTCCAAATCAAACAATCAAAAGAGAGAATCTCCATCACCCAAAGCAAGTACACCAAGGAACTACTCAAAAGATTTGGAATGGAGAACTGCAAACCAATTGGCACACCAATGAGTCCCTCAAGTAAGCTTGACAAGGATGATGAAGGTAAAAGCGTAGACTTAAAATACTACAGAGGTATAATTGGCTCATTATTGTATTTAACTGCAAGTAGGCCTGATATCATGTTTAGTGTTTGCTTATGTGCAAGATATCAATCTAATCCTAAGGAATCTCATTTGAATGCTGTTAAAAGAATCCTTAGATACTTAAATGGTACACAAACTATAGGGTTATGGTACTCTAAGGACTCACAAATTAATTTGTTAGGATATTCTGATGCTGATTTTGCTGGATGTAAATTAGATAGAAAAAGTACAAGTGGAACTTGCCAATTTCTTGGAGTAAATCTAATCTCATAGTTTAGCAAGAAACAAAATTCGGTGGCACTGTCTACGGCTGAGGCCGAATACATTGCAGCCGGAAGTTGTTGTGCTCAAATCTTATGGATTAAGCAACAACTCGAAGATTTTGGAATCAAACTTAATGAAACACCAATAAAATGTGATAATACAAGTGCCATAAATCTATCTAAAAATCCAATTCAACACTCAAGATCTAAACATATTGAAATAAGACATCATTTCATAAGAGAACATGTTCAAAACAAAAATATAATTCTTGAATATGTTTGTACTGAAAATCAATTAGCCGATATCTTTACAAAGGCCCTTAGTGAGGATAGATTCTGTGAAATTAGGAAAAATCTAGAAATTCTAGATCCATTTGTCTGAAATTTCTTAATTTCCAAAGAATAGATGTCAAAAACTCTTAGAGCTCAATTTTCAACATCTATCCTGGTCCCAAAAGCTCAGATTTATCACTCTAAAAAACTTATCATTGAGCAAAATTCCTTCACTCAAAATTTTAAATTTTTTTGGAATTTATTTGTATTTTTCCTGAGTTTCTGAACTTCATGAGTCGACCCCCATGAGTCGACTCAATGGCAAACTTGTAAATCCCACCAACTTTCAACGGGTTCATTGTTTTTATAAGGGTTACTGTTTGTGAGACGACTCATCTTCCCATCGTTCTTCTTCCAAAAGCCGTCTTCTCCAACTCTTCTTGCTCCAAATCCAAGGATCAATTCTGAGGCAATTCTCCCTCCTACTCTCCATCAAAAATTGCCTCCTTGGAAAAGAGATTTCGCATGATTTCTCGCTTTGCTTGGCGTGGTTTGAACGTGCCCTAGCACTTCACCGAACTTCCAAAATTCACTTCTTTTCTCCACTAAAATTTCTCTTTACTCTCTTGTGATCCCTCCTCCTCTCAATTCAAGTCTTCTTGTCTGCTACTTTATTGGATATGGCTCCAAAGATGAAGCTTCCCCAAAGAAGAAAATCAATCCGTGAGCCTGAAGAAGTTGTCCGAAAGAAAAGGCATGCTCAGTCTTCAACTGCTCCCACTCCAGTTTCAGTACCTACTCAAGGTCCCTCTCAATCCTCCATAAGCCCCAGTGTAAATCCTCTTTCTGATAGAAAAGTAGAAATCGGAAAAAATATAGATTTTCGGTTCTTTGAGAAAGAAGGCTTTACTTTTGCTACCAAGATCAAAAATCAAGGATGGGAACTTTATTGCTCTCTTAAGGAAGTCACCTATGTTGATCTAGTTAGAGAGCTCTACCAGAATCTAAATTATGAAAATGGGTCAGTGACTTCAACAGTCAAGGGGATTGACATATGCTTGGATTCTAGGATATTGGGAGAAATACTTCAGTTGCCTAGTGAAGGATACTCATATATGGAACTCCCAATTAAAGAAGAAGGGATCAGAATTATCTTAGGAGAAGCTTTTTCAGGAAGTTTAAACAAATTGGAAGCAAAGCTATTATCCATTGAGATGAGGGTCCTGCATCAGATTGTAACAAAACTCTTCTTTCCTAGGAGTGGTAGACATGACTTACTTTCCGGCAGAGATGTTTGTGTCATGTTTCATATCATCACTCAGACCCCCCTAAACCTCCCTGCACTTATGATAGAGGCCATGAGAGAAACTTTGAACAGATCCAAGGCACACTTGCCTTATGGTATGGCCCTTACTAGAGTTTTTAGGAGGTTTGGAGTTAGCTGTGAGGGGGAGACACCTACCAAGCTCTCACATGTGGACACTTTCAACCAACACAGCCTGCACCGAATGGGAATTACAAAGACTGTTGGTGGTTGGATCAAGGGCTCTGAAGAAAGAGCTGAAGAGAGAGCTGAGGAAAGAGCTGAAGACAGAACTGAAGGCAGAATAGAAGAAGAAGGTCCATCTTCTCCTGTACATGACTTCAGGGCAGCATCACCAGATACACAGTTCATTCCTGATACAGAGGCTGGCCCTTCTGAGTTTACTAGGATGCCCACACCAGTATATCAGCCAGAGAGCAGAGCACCTCCATCAGAGTTCAGACTGGCTGACGATCAGATCGAGCATATTTCACAGCGTGTGGCTTCTTTGCTGTCTAACCAGTGGAGTAGTACTTCTTTTGTACCTGGAGCTACTTCTTCTGATCAGACCATTACTCCCCACATCTCCACTGTATTTCAGATGATTTCAGATCAGTCCGTCAGGATACAGCAGCTTGAGGACACAGTATGGCGACTGACTGGCAGAGTTCTTGACTTGCAGGGGCAAGTCCTTGCATTGGCCCATCCCCAGCCACAGGAGTCTACTATTGAGGTCACAGACCTCACTGCAGAGGCTGGCAGGCTCAGAGGAGCACTAGAAGGTGGATATGAGCTACTGAGGAAAGAGATCCGAGGATCGAGTGAGCATGCTACCACCCAGTTCACTGCTCTACTTCAATCTGTTTCCAGAGCACTGAACATACTTGATTCTATCAGACTCACCCTTTCTGTTCAGTCCCTAGCATCTCAGCGTTCTCAGCCACCCAGTTCATCTCGCTCTCCTACTCGTGGCAGAGGCAGACGGGGTAGAGGACGCACTTCTGATCCATCATCTCCTCACCCTATATCTGATGACTCCGATCATTGACTTATCTTGATCTTTACTAGGTCCTAGGAGTTAGTATCTTGTTCTAGGATCTATACCTTGGGGCCATGTATTGACATTTAGCTGGTTGAATTTTATGTATTGAAATAATTATGATATTAATGGAATCATCTTTTACCTATATTTCTACCTCTTTGTAATGATCATATTTTGGTTATATATTTTTTTCTTGTTGAAATATTGTCTTCTCCTTGTTGTTGTTTGCTGTTGATAGTTGCTATATTAAGGGGGAGCAAACATCTGTGAAAAACTCTAAAGAGGAAGAAATTAAAGAATATTTCAGAAAAAAAAAAAGGAAGAGTTAACTATGTTTGATGATGTCAAAAAGGGGGAGAAATTAAACAAAAATAAAAATTGAAATTAGACAAAAAGCAAAATCCTAAATTATGAGAAAAAGGGGGAGAAATTAAACAAAAATAAAGATTGGAGAAATTAAAACAAATATTGGAAAAATTAAAACAAATATTGGAGAAATTAAAACAAATATTGAAGAAATTAAACAAATATTAGAGAAATTAAACAAAAACAAGGATTGAAAGATTAAACAAAACTTTGAGAAATTTTGGTATCAAAATTTAGTATCAGACAGAACTTAAACAAAAAGTCATCCATCAAAAGCAAAATCATGAGTACAATGCAAATAAGTTTTTTTTATGCTCTGATATATTTCAAAATTCAAACTTGCTTTTGAAATTTTACTCACCTTGATACATCTTAAGAAATTTGTTTTACTCTGATACATCCTACAATTTCTTTTAACTTGCTCTGATACATGATAAAATTTAATCCGATACAGTATGAAGGTTTCTCTGATAAATTATAACATTTGATTCGATACAGTGTGAGAAAGTTTCTCTTATATATTATAACATTTGCTCAAATACAGTGTAAAATTTTCTCTGAAATTTGTTCTGATACAATGAGAAATTTACTCTGACATTTGCTCTAATACAGTGTGAAATTTTCTCTGAAATTTGTTCTGATACAATGAAAAATTTACTCTGACATTTGCTCTGATACAGTGTGAAAGTTTCTTTGATATATATATATATATTTTTTTTTTTTGCTCTGATACAGTGTGAAATTTTCTCTGACATTTGCTCTAATACACTGTGAAATTTTCTCTGATATATTATAAAATTTTCTTGCTCCGATACATTATAAAATCTTTTCTGATATCATTGTAAAAATTATTTTTCTTGCTCTGATACATTGCGAAAGTTATCTATCTTCTCTTGCTCAAAATGATTTAATACCCTTTTCAAATCTTTAAGAAAATGGACAAACTATTTTTGCATTTATATTACATGCCAAAAGAATCATACTCTTTTCAAGCATATACACCTATAATGGATTCTTTTGAAATTAATGCATTAACATAAGTATTTTTGTTCAAATGTTTTGTCATCATCAAAAAGGGGGAGATTGTTGCTCCTAGATTGATTTTGATGATCACAAAGCAGATTGAAGGGATACAAAATTTTAAAATGAAAAAGTCCTTATGCTCTTCAAGGGCAAAATCATAATTTCACTAAAATTCTGATTTGATAGTACCATTTGGTAGAACAAATGATTTGAAATCTATTGGTGAAAATTTCATTGTGTTTGGACTTATATTCTTGAAGTTACGAAGGTTTGAAGTGCATGAGTCGACTCACGAGTCAACTCATGGCACTGTGAGCTGATTGGCACGCAAAAATTCTCCTTGGCACGCTAGTTTTCTGGCTTGGCATGACCTGTGAGTCGACTCATGAGTCGACCCACAAGGCATGAGTCGACTCATGAGTCGACCCCTGCTAATTTGAGCCAAGAATTTCCAGAAACGCATTCTCTGGTTTTTGCAACAGAGGTCGACTCATGAGTCGACCCCTGAAGCATGAGTCGACTCATGAGTCGACCCCTGCGATGGGAAATGTCAGCAACGGCTATTTTTTTGTCCATTTTAATTGTCATTTATGCTTCCTAAAAATTCTCTAACGGCTCTTTATCTACCTAAATTATTTTCTCTTGCTTCTAATGCTACAAAATGCTTAAAATGGTGAAAAGAAATTGCAGATTAAATAGCGGATCAAACGTGAAATCAAAAGAGATGGAAGAGAAGAGAAAAAGAAAAAGAGAGAAGAATAGAAGAAAGGATCCGAAATTTGCAAGAAAAAGCTTTAGATCAACGAAAAATCCAAAAAGAAAAAGAGAGAGGATCCACAATATAGCAGAGAGATTGTTAAAGAGAAAAGCAAGATCTTTCAAGGAGAGAATTCTTCACGCCTATTGTTTCAACCTTGATCTAGAGATTGTTCAAAGCTTTCAAGAGATCTTCAATCAACAATCAACCTCTTCTCAAGCATTCAAGCGTTCATCCACTTTGAGAAAATCTGAAAAAGGGGTTCTTCATTTGAGTAAAGCTTTTATTGTTATATTTGGTCATTTAAGGAGCTGTTATTGTATTAATCTGTGCTCTAAATACTCTTACTCTTTGTGAGTTTTTGTTCTTGTTTTTGGAGGATTTCCAAAACAAGGAAAGGTTGATCCGAACCTGAAATCGGAGTGTTTTGGGTTTACTTGTAACCGGGAAACAAGTGATCTAGCTTGGGATAGCTAGTGTCGGAGTTTCCGACGTCTTGTATTCTAGCTTGGGATAGCTAGTGTCGGAGTTTCCGACGTTTTGTATTCGGGTTGAATACAAAGGATAGTGGATTAAAATTCCCAAGTGGGATCTTGGGGAGTGGATGTAGGTGCAAGGTTAGCACCGAACCACTATAAATCCTTGTGTTTGCGGTGTGCTTTATCGCTTTATCTTATTTCTTTATTATATCCTTGCAATACTGCTTTAGGTAATTAATATTGATTTAAAGCCATTGTTTTGTTCTTCATAAGTTATCTGTTGGGCTTAAAATTTTTAGAAACCCAATTCACCCCCCCCTCTTGGGTTGCATAGCTGGGCAACATGCGACCCACGTGGGCAGGCGGTCCAGGCGGGCGCACGGCCCAGTCGGGCGTGCGGCCCAAGCGCGTGCAGGCCCGCGTGCGGGAGCAGGCCGACCCAGGCCCAGCGGCCTGCTAGCCCTTTGCCCCGGTCCACCGTGGATCGGGCGGTCCACGACTGGGCCTGTGGACCTCGCGGGCATTTCCCACGCATTTCGCACGGTCCACGATACTATTTCATGAACCGATCGCGATCGGAGGGTGTGGGTTGATCTATTTTTTGATCCGACGGTTCAGAACCTGATTTGGGTTGATTAAGGACTCTTAAACCTAATCTAATTAGGTTTTAAACCCTACTTAAGCCTTTAAAAAGGCCTGTGACAACAGAGAGAGGAGGGGGTTCGGATTTTTTGTGCCGTACGAAGCCCGTACGGAACCCAAGAGAAGAGAGAGGCAGAAGCGCTGAGAGAGAAGGAGCAGAAGGCTCCTGAACAGCGATCGTCAGGCACTTCAGGGGTTCAGGAGGTCTTCCAAGAGAGAGAGTGAGCTTTTGTGAGGAAAACTTCAGGTGAGAGAGAATTGGGTGTACAAGGGTGAGGTCTCCTCTTGTAAATTTTTTTTTTCATAGTGAAGTTTGCATGCCCCGTGGAGATGAGCCCTTTTGTGGCTGATCCACGTATTTTGATTATTTTTCTCTTTATTTTATTTCTTCTTTCTTCCTACTGCATCGTGTGGTACTGAAAGGATCTTGAGAGGTGGTGTCCTGGCCAGGCATCCACCCTACATAGCGAGTCAGAGGATGATGTTCTGATGATATTTGATGAGGTATCTATTTTTTTTCAACAGTAGATTTTAGATTCTACATGCATCTATCATGTATGTTGCTGAGATGAGCTGTTTGACTCCCTGGAGAGCAGAGAAAATATTGTTCATTTGTCGAATCAATTGAGCTGAGCAATCAGGGGCATCGAAACGGTCAGCTCTAGGACACATAATGGTGCAGTGAGGAGATTGGGGGAGGTTTGATACATATCCGATTTTAGAGAAAATCTTATCTCACTAAGTAGACTGAATTCAACTAACTACAGGTGGAGAGCTGATACAGGAATCCTAAAAATTTTGCATGACGATAAAGTGATATTGGAGGGGAAGAAGAGGATGAGAAGACATTACTATCTGATGGAGAGTCCAGTGCAAGGTAGAGCTTTAGGAGCCAAGGAGAATCCAGAGCGAGATAGAGCTCCATATGGAGATGGATCAGGCATGAGATACAAGACTCAAGAGGATGAGAGGCAATATCACAAGGTGAAGTTTCTATTGTCATAGGAGACTATCTCGAACAGATTTTAGGTTAGGAGGAGTATAACCAATGATAGAGATGGGATCGAGTAGTCTGCCTCAACTCTCATGTTTGCCTATCCATTATCAGCAGGCATTTATCCCAGGATATGGGGGCGAGAAGATCCAAAAGCTTTCAAAGTTAGAAGGAGACTGAATATTGAGTCGAGATGAAGATTGTTGAGAAAAATATCTTAAGATTCAATCTATAATAAGCTCGAAATGAGGTCTAGGATGACGAATGAAGTTCAACAAGCCCAAGAACAGCCCAAACAGAGTCCAAACGGAAGAAATACGTGCGAGAGAAGGTTAGGCTGCAGGAGGGGGCCTACGGGCAGTGCAGGCCAGCAACAGAGCGGGCCAGGCCCAACCGCGCTGGCGCATGCGGGCCGATCATGGACCCGACCCAGGTGCGGCCCGCAGCTCTTCATGCAGTCCATCAAAGATCGTCGATCCATGGGAGGAATGGAGCGAGTGATCGTTTCCCTTATGGTTCTCGCGGTCCATGGTGGATCAGAGAACATTTCCCAGTATTTCTTAAGGCGATGGTGCGATTAGACGGACAAGCATCGATCTAGGAGGTGATCCAATGGCCAGGGAAGGTTTCGATCTTGATCTAAAGGCTGGAAAGCTTGATCGGGTGTGATCAAGCAGCTAAGAAGGCTTGCGTCATGGATCGGACGGTTCAGATGTTTATGGAGTCCGATCTGGAGTTTGATTCCGATACAGTCTAACTTTTGGGGCCTTTAAAATTCTAAGGGCGAAACAGAGAGCAGCTCGATGGTAGCAATCAGCAGAGACCTTGGAGCAGGCAGAGGCTGAGCAGTAAAGTAAGCCATGAGGGGCCTTGGCAGCCATTGGGAGAATGTCTGGTGAGTGCCAAAGGTGTGCAGCAAACAGAGCAGATGCAAGCAAAGCATCAAGATAGAGCAAAGCGTCAGGTAGAGTAGCTGCAAAGGCATGATGTGGTGGTTTGCTCCACAGAAAGCATCCAGGGACGTCGAGGATCCTAATATTGGCAGGCCTATGAGAGGGTCTCCTTGAGAGATTTGAGAGAGCTTTTGTGAGAATAGCTTCTAGTTGAGAGAGATTTGTGTATTGAGAATTGAGAGTATGAGGATCTTCTTTTGTACTTATTTTTTTCTTTCATAGTGAGCTTGCATATTCTGTAGAAGTAGTACTTGGGCTATTCCATGTACTTGATTGTGTTCTTATTTTTATTTTTTTTTTCTTTCTGCTGCAATGGATGGTACCAGATCTGCAACAAGTGATATCAGAGCAAGTGATATCGCGATATTATTGAAGTTCCTTTGATCGAAACTGACTTTACAAGGGTTTCTTTGATCGAAATCATCTTTGTTGAAGTTTCTTTGATCAGAACTAATCTTACTGAGGTTTCTTTATTTGGAACTAAAGTTTTTTTATTCAGAATCAAAATTTCTCTGATTGAAACCATCCTTGCTAAAGTTTCTTTGAACAAAACTAACCTTACTAAGGTTTCTTTATTCGAAACCAAATTTTATTTATTCAGAACTAAAGTTTTTTTGATCGAAACTACTCTTGTTGAAGTTCCTTTGATCGAAACTGATCTTACAAGGGTTTCTTTAATCGAAATCATTCTTGCCAAAATTTTTTTGATCAAAACTGACCTTATAGGAGTTTCTTTGATCGAAATCATCCTTACTGAAGTTCTTTTGATCAGAACTGACCTTACTAAGGTTTCTTTATTTGGAGCCAAAGTTTTTTTGTTTAAAATCAAAGTTTTTTTGATCAAAATTATTCTTGTTGAAGTTTCTTTGATCGAAACTGACCTTATAGGGGTTCCTTTGATTGACCTTTGATTGAAACCATCTTTGCTGAAGTTTTTTTGATTGAAACTGATCTTACTGAGATTTCTTTGTTCGAAATCGAAGTTTTTTTATTCGAAATCGAAGTTTCTCTGATCAGAACCATTCTTGCTGAAATTTTTTTGATCGAAACTGACCTTACTGAGGCTCCTTTGTTCAGAACCAAAGTTTCTTTGATCAGAACTATTCTTATTGAACTTTTTTTTATCAGAACTGACCTTACAGGGGTTCCTTTGATCGGAACCATCCTTGCTGAAGTTTTTTTGATCGAAACTGACCTTACTGAGGTTTCTTTATTTAGAACCAAAGTTCTTTTGTTCGAAACTGTCCTTACTGAAATTAATTATCCTTGCTAAATTTCTTTCATCAAAACCATTTTCATTGAAGTTTCTTCACTTGGAATAGTTCTACTTAATTTCCTAAGGTCGGAACTAAGTTCGTAGCAAAGCTCAGAGTCCTTTAAGTCAAAATAGATTCATCTAAATTCTCAAGGTCGGAATTGAATTAGATATCCTTTTGGTTAGGATAACTATGAGTTCTTTGGATCAAAACTAGTCCTTACGTATTGAATAAAAATATGCAAGCATAATCCATTAAAAATAATGAAAATATAGATGGTACGAAGAAGTACAAACTTCATTCATTTTTTTAAAATTCTTTACAATGACTTCGAAAGGTCCAAGTACAAAAAGAAAAGAAAATAAAAAAGTCTAAGGGGCAGCATCTGGTATGGAAGCATTTATTGTGGGTGCATCGGTTGCAGTGGGCTTCCAAACTTCATCCAAAAAGTCCAAATCTAATTCTGGGTACTAGGCGACAATCCTGTGCCAAACCAACTATTTCCCACTGATGCAAGTGTCAGTGGCAAACTTGACTTTCTCGTCATGATATTCCTCTGACGTTCGAAAGTCCTCGACAGCCTTGGAGGCAACGGCCCTGATCCGTGCCTCAGCATCGCTCTCCACCTCTACTATCTTCTTCTCTGCTGCCTCGACTATAGTTTTATTCTTCTTCAGTAGGACCTCAAGCTCCTTTATTCTCGCAGCCCGTGCTTCTTGGATGCTTAGCAGTCGAGAGTTTTCCTCTACCATCCCTCTCAGGGCCACTTCAGCATCTTTAGCTCTCCTTACAGTAGCGTCAAGCCTCATGGAGGCTTCTCTAGCCTCCTTATTTACCTTGTTCTTTGTCACCTTGAGTGTTTCGGCATCAGTTTTGTGCTTTCTCGCCTCCATCGAAAGCTCACGAGAGTGCTCTATGTACCCATTCAGATAATGAGCGAGTTGTTGAAAAATCTCTTATCAATAATGTAACAAGTGTATGTTTAGAATAAATAAAACTACAGGAGCTTCAGCTTATTCAGATAAAGCACTCCACAACTCCTTTCCTTACCGTCCCACGTGATTCGACCAGCAATTCATTTGCATCGATTGGGAGAGCATCTCGATAAATAATTCATGTGCCAACTTGTAATCTCTCAAGGCTGAAGCCTCAAGCTCCAAACCAGTCGATGCAATCCTAGAAGTCCTAGCTGCCTCGGCTGGTTCGTCTTCTAAGAAAAAGTCAACAACTTGGAGGGCCAGCAGGCTCAGAATTATTTCTTCAGGAGCTCGACCTGTTTGGCTTCTTCGATTTCCATCAGAAGCCAAAGAAGTCGAGCCAAACCAAACCCTTATAGCTCTGAAGTCAGCGGTGCAGAGAGATTTGGGTCCCTTTGACCCAGAAGTCGGTGGTGTGGGGGGACTTCTAATTCTGATGCGAGTGCTCCAGCCACCCGTTGGCCTTGCTGCCCTTTTTTGGTGGGCCTTCTACTCCAACTTCTTCGATAAATTTGGATCTATTTCTGCAACCAAAGCAACTAAGTGGTCAGCATAAAAGCAAAGTATGAATCAAAGAATACATGACCCTGAGGTAGGCGACCCGTGCGCACCTTGGGGATCGACCTAGCTGATGCCGACATTAAACAATGTCTACTCTGATAGAAGCTCCTTCAGCATTGAGACCTTAAAGCTGCACAAGGTTTCCAGCTCTTACCTCAGATGCTGATCTAATGAGGGCTCCCTCAGCATGGCTTCTTGGGGTTTATCCCAATCAACGAACCCCCAATCCTCGTCTGACATCTGAGAGGTGAATAGAAAGCGCTCTTTCCAGTCGTGGACAGTGAAAGGAGCATCCCAGATCAACGAATGAGCATCTTTCTTTTTTCGAAGTGTCACATACCACCACCCACATGATCTGAGATGTTTCTTGAAGGTAAAGAAGGAACAAAAAAGTATGATGCTAGGATCAATCCCAACCAATACGTACACTGTGGTAAAATCGCAGATATGTCATCATGAATTCAAAACTACCGAACATGATGACATCTCAAGAAATCAAAAAAAAAAAGCTACAGAGAAAGGATGAATGGGAAGCCTCAGTCCAACCTAGAAGTATTCCTCATAGAGGCTCATCCAGTCTGGGGGAGGTTGGCAAACTTGATCATTCGGCCCCGAGATTTCTAGTAGGAACTCCAAAGGGATTTGAAACTACTCATGGAGCAATACCGCATCCATCTCCGTTCGTTCATATTGGAATGCCAGTTAGGCAAAATCAAAATCTCTAGAAGAACCCATTCCCCTTGCAGAAAGAAACTCTGGAAGTGAAAGATGAAGAAGAAGAAGAACCTACACAAAAGAAAACAAGGATGATTGGAAACTCTAGAAACCTGTGTCCAATCTCGTCTGGGGTTTAAATAAATCTAAGTTCAAAAAATCTCCTAATGATACTTCTTCTCAAAGCATTGATTACTGGAGGTGTGAACCGACGAGGTTTGAATGGATGCTTGATGCATGGCAACCACTGATTGGGTACAACTCCTACCACTGATATGGTAGTTAATGCTAGCGACAGGCAAATCATCCCTGCCCATTTTCAAAGAGACGTGCAGGGACGTGCGATGGTACCTGTCATGTGGAGGTGATTTGAATTCTGATCCTTTCAAAACCTACACAATAGATGATACTTCGGTATAATTCATATAGCTCAGATTATAGCTCAAATTATGGCTCAAATCATGCCTTAACAGTTAAATGCTTAGCTAATGTAGATCGAAATTCAGCCAATACAGCTTGGAATATGATTCACATTTATCCATTCAAACACAGCAAACACCAATGATAAAAATAAATTTATTCATTTGCATGAAAATTTGATTACAAAGCTTGGATTACAAAAAAAAAAAAGAAAGATACATATCATTGCCTTGGAGCACTATTAAGGCGACTTGCTTCGAAACAGCTTTTCTCAGTGCCAATAGTCCTTCTGTCTGGGTGGCCGCATCAACTTTATTCATCTCAATAATGCATTGGGATACTTTTGTGAATCTCTCTATGCTATCTTCCATCACAGCCTTCAGACTTTCATCCAAAAAGTTGGCTTGTAGAAGCTCGGCACTGTCAGCAAGAAGGTGCACCCGGGCCATTATCTTGCACCTTTCGAAGCCTGTGGAAATGCTATCTTGCAGCCTGGCTTATAATTTTGGCTCCTCTTCTCGCCAACCGATCTATCCTTTTGAAAGCGTTCGTAGTTAGAAGCTCCTGATTTGAGAGCAGCGATAGAGGAGAGCCTTGCCTTCTCTTTCTTCCTTCAACTTCTCCTTCAAATGCTCCATTTTTGACAGAGCCTCCTAAGATTCAGTCTGAGGTGCAGACAGCTCCTGAGTCACTTGAATCCCCTTGGAAGCAGAGCCTTCACCCCTCTGAGGTGTCTTCTCTCTGTAGTTGCTCTATCTAAGGTTGTGGCCCTCTTAGTTGAGCTCCTGCTGAGACGTTAGGATTTGACACCTCAAGATTCGATCTACACTGAGCCCACAATGAGGTCTACGATGACGAATAGAGTCCAACGAGTCTAAGATCAATCCAAACAGAGTCCAAATGGAAAGTTACGTATGGAAGAAGTTCGGAGGAGGTGGCATGGCCCATAAGGCGGCGAAGGCCGACGGCGGGCCAGTGGAGGCTGCGGCGGTGCGAGCACGTGCGTGGCATGCAGCCCATCGCAATGACGTGCGGGTGTGCGGTCCAGGCCCAGGCAGGCGCACACAGGGCACATTCATGCGGTCCATTGTGGACCGTCGATCCACAGAAGGAGGCGTGGACCGCAAGAACATTTCCCTCACATTCCTCGTAGTCCACCATAAAT
Source organism: Elaeis guineensis (assembly GCF_000442705.2). Taxonomy (NCBI): domain Eukaryota; kingdom Viridiplantae; phylum Streptophyta; class Magnoliopsida; order Arecales; family Arecaceae; genus Elaeis; species Elaeis guineensis. Next base: position 100,501,248 of record NC_026003.2, read on the forward strand.
CAAAGGTAGGTTCCCTACATTTTCTATTATTTTTGCACGATCTGACAATGGTTGGGGGCTTGCAAGCTCGATCCAATGCTTCAGAGGCATGTTTGGGTGATCTGAGGAGTCCTAATTTGCATTGGAGTCGGAATTGGATCGATCTGAGGTCTTTAAAGAGACCCTGTGGCAACAGAGAGCGGTATGGTAGCAGTGGGCGATCGGTAGGATCCTGTGCATGAAATTGAGGGTGGTTTAGCAGCAACAGATCCTGAAGAGAGCTCCGGCAGAGAGAAAAAGCAAGGAAGCTTCAAGCAGACTGTCAGGCAACGGACAGCGATCGCTTCAGGGATTCAGGGGATCTTCCTAGAGAGAGCTTTTGTGAAGGCGAGCTTCTTGTGAGGAGAGATTGGATGTACAAGGATTGAGAGTGTGATTTTCTCTTGTAATTTTTTTTTTTCTCATAGTAAACTTGCATGCTCCATGGAGACTAGCCTTTTGGCTGATCCACGTATTTGATTGTTTCTATTTTATTTCTTCTTTCTTTCTACTACGATACATGATATCGAAAAGATCCTGTGAGGTGGTATCCTGCCAGACATCTCCAATAGAGGCTCCTTTGAGGATGAACCTCGAAGGGGTAAAATCTTGACTCTTTTTTCCTTTGAGTGTCCTCCTTAGGCACTATATATCATTCGGGCTCAACAGTAGTTTCTCTCAGCGCCAGACCTCTGCCTCTCAAGATCTTCGATCTTTGTTTTAACCCTCCTTATTCGTCATCTCGACGATTGATCATCTCTTGAGCTTCTCAAAGGGTCTTTTTAAAAAGATCGACTTCTTTGATCAACTCGATATTAGTCGATTTTTCCTACTCCAAAAGGTAGTCCAGCCAATCTATCTTTTCCTTCATTGCTGTAAGCTCCAATACCGAAACCTCCAAGGTGGAACCGACGAAGCTGGCCAAATAATGCCCTATCTGTATAAAATTTACACAAAGCCATGTGAGATTAAATGCTGCAAGTTGGAGGAGATCAAAAGAAGGGATCCAAAGATTCCCTACCTGAGTAAGAGACCTCAGGGCCCCAATCATCCGATGTTGAGCCCTTGTCTGTCCAAGTATTGTTTCTCACCAGATAAAAAAAACTTTTCAGAAACTCCATTGCGGTCTTGAGATTCTCTATTATGGGCGGAGCAGAAGGCGCTGGTTGTGAAGGGCTCGCTTGGAAAATAGCTGGGGGAAGGAATTGGGTAGGAATCGCCTGCTCCAAAGATCCCCAGTATCCGCTGTCGTCGTCAGAATTTTTTCTGGATGACCGACCACATCTATTGCCTATGTCTCCTCCACTGGGGTCTCCTTTGTTGAAATCTCCTCTGATAGAGCTTTTATCGTGGCCTCCAATGATGAAACTGTGGACTCGGCAACCAAAGGGCGATTCTCATTTTTCGTGACCGCGGTAGCTGATTCGGTGGTCGGAACCTTGTCTTCGCCACCTACTGGAGCAGAGGACCAACGAATGAAACTTTAGCCTACGTTCTTCGGGCTGATGCCAGTTTAAGCTTCATCCGGAGTTTCGAATTCATCCTGCTCTGAGAGTCGCAATGAGAATCTGAAGCAAAAGGGGTTGCAATCGCCTTCCCAATGCACTCGAAAAGCAAATTTAAAAGAGAGCGAAGGAAAAGACAAAGAGCTACCACTGGAAAAGCTAAATTTTTTAGAAGACTGCCAGCTGAGTGATCCCATCGTTCGTGATCATTTACAACAATCCTGCCTGTCAGGCTGACGTCATCAATCTTAAATGCTAGAGATACATGTGAAAACGTGAGAGCATATATCCAGATCCGAAGTACGACTTTAGAAGTACTCCTTTCGCCTGATTCTCAGATAAAGAGTAAGAGGTAGTGTTACAGTGGTATTATAGATACCTCGGATCAGTGTGCTATCATAATACCTCAAATCAGTAAGCTATCTTCAAGATTGCCGACCCAAACACCAAACTGAGGTACATAGAACTGAACTATTTGCATCCAATCTAATTTGCGGCCCATCTGACACATGAGCTTCCTCCATTATCTCGATCAGCCAATTTTCTGACATATGCATTAGCTATCCACCCTAAATAGATAAACTCATATATAACTAACTCTTCATAATCCGCAGGAGCAGATAAGGAGTAGAATATCTGACCCATAACGGCACGTCCAACAGCCCAATAACCTCGAAACTGTACATTTCCATAATTATTCAACCATATTCTCTATTAATTACCAAAGTCCCGAAGATTCAATATATAATCCATCTCATAGAATCACTTACAGCTTCTACTGTTCTCCGATTTCTGATTTGAATGTCAGATCCTCGCCAAAACAAAACTATCGATCCAAATTTTATTTTGTACGTCACTTCAACACCCCTGCACAAGATCCGATTGCTCACCTTCTAACTTCGACGGAAACCAGCAGCAATAAATAGGATCGAAGTTTCAATCTCAAACACTGAATTTATGACAAAACATTTCAAGGAAAAGTCAGCCCTCACTTGGTCCTGCTTGTTATATGGGACATGTTACCACGTTCCATGAATAATGCTAGAGGTGTCAAGTGTCACGCACACGAAAAGTCCTACTGTAGGAATTCATTGAACTCTAATTCACCAGAAAGATACTCCTAACATATAGCAAATGCACTCTCCACCTCTGTTTAGTTTTGCAATGGCAAAGTCACTGGTGACTGCATATTGTCCTGCTACCGTGGAAGAAACTGAAGATATATTACAGGCTGTACAAACTACCTATCAATAGCTGGGATGATAATGCCTGTCATTGCAGAAAGCACTTCATTGAAGCAGGCATTGAGGTTGTTGTCAATAAAAGAATCGAACAGAATCCCAGCCAACAATAGAGCTGAGCTTCTATCTAGCCTTATCACAGTGCAGCTTCCAAAGTGACCGGGCACCAATTGAAATAAATGCCAGCCCTTAAAAAATATGGGTCATCTTATTGGACAGTTCATGGCTAGTCAAGTAATTACAGCTCAGTCCACGGTAGTAGCTTTGATTTGCTGATTTTGGGAAAGACTCATTTCTCAAAAAAAAAAAAAAAAATTAAATTAAATAAAATTAAAAAAAATCTGGAAATTCTCATGTCCAAAGCAAAGCCCTGAAAACTGAGTACTTGCATGTTGTTCCAATTTCAGTTGGAGGTCATTAAAACATATAGATAACCAACTAGATAAAGAGAATATGGACACTGAAGCCCAACCAAACAAGAGCAAATTAATTCTACAGAGAAGAGGTTCGTGCCACCATTTTCTTCTGGCTGCTTCAAAGTTCACCTGTTCCCAGAGGCTGCCTTGAGGTGTCGCCTGAAGCCCAAGCTTGGTAGTCCTTAACAAGCTGAAAGCAGTTCAGTATCACCATTAGATTTCTAGCACACTAAAACAAAGATGAGTGGAAGTATGTTGCAGAAACTTCAGTACCAGCATCACTTTATGGTTTAGACACCTGGTATATTGAGAACCATTATATGAAATAGAAAGTTCAACTATAACCGAGGAGCTATCAAGGCAGCAGAAACTGATTTTAACGAATATATGGACAAATTTTCCTTCAGTAATTGCTAGGTCATACAGAAGGATATAATCTAAATAACAACAAAAGGATTTCTCAAAGAAGGAATACAATATCATGCAAAAGATTCAAAACAATATGAAGAAAATAGACAAGTTCTGAGTCTTTCATATTTATGGATTTGTGTTCTAGGTGACATGGATGGGTTGCTCTATCTCATTTAGCAATAGTGATTTTTCTTAATAATGATATGCTGCAGTTATAATTGTTTAACATTCAGGCAAATTGTGTCCTAAAATTTCCAATAATAAGTGTACGATCTACTTAATCACCAATGATATCATATGCAGATCTGAAAGCAGTGCATCTTGGTAACTACTGAAGGTAATCGTGTCCTAAAATCATCACTGAAACAAATTATCACATGATCACATCATTAGAAAGATATAATGTTAGATTAATTACACAGTTGAGTGAAACCATGCAAAGATAGAGCAATCTAATGATAAAAAATGATAAAGGATGGTGTTGGTGCAGTAAAGAAGAGTACTTGATTTTGATATTCATCTACATCACAGTGTATAAACAGTGCACCAATGGAAAGAAGAGTTGCACAAAAGTGTCTTTTCACCACAGAAATAGCAGTCCTAACATCACAATGATTGCAGGAGGGTGTAAAAGGGGCAGAACTAGATATGTACCTTCAAGGGCTTAGAAAGATATTACACATAATCATCGTCTAACACCAGCAATCTGGTGAGAAAGGAAGAACATACCATGATCCAAAGATTTCAGATTATGATATTTATTTTGACTATTCTATTAATGCTCATCATTATTATTAATATTATGAAAGAAGTGTGTGTATTTTTTTTATTCTAATTTTACTGAGAAGTGCCAATGTGGATCACAATATCATGAAGATCAGGGTCATACTATAAATCATAGAGGGGGCTGGATCACATCAGATCGGAGATTCTAAGATTTCTTCCAATTTCATCAAGCAATAATTAAAAAATGTAAAACTATATGATAAGAAACATGACAAAACATTCATGCAAATGAATAATAAAAAGACATCATGATCTCAGGACGTAAGAAGTTCACTTTTCAGCAAACATAAGCTCATAAAGAATTTGCCCAAGATACAAAAGCATTATTTAATTATTCAATATAGCTATATGCCACCATATAAGTTCATATAGCATCTTAATTTGACCCAGAAAATGTACACATGCACATATGCTTGCAAAACAAAGAAAACAATACACAATATGTTCCCACCATCACCGCCACCACCATCATCATCAAAACTGAGACATGAAATTGCCTTACATGCACATATGCTTGCAAAACAAAGAAAACAATACACAATATGTTCCCACTATCACCACCACCACCACCACCATCATCAAAACTGAGACATGAAATTGCCTCCTTTGGTTGAATGATAATTTCTTCATCATCTACTATTTGAAATGTAATGCAGCAACTTGACAAAGAGTTTTCTTGCCTTTAAGCTAATTAATTTTACTTTTAACATAACCAACAAAGCATGTTTTGCCCCTCCAAACGTGCTAATTATCTTTTGACCTAGAATATGTTAGAAGGAATTGGATTTTTAACCGCAGTAGAAGAGTAGCAAAAATTAACCCTAAGTCTCAAGTCCAAAAGAAATAAATCTTTTCATTACTCTTAAAGGTTGAAAACTCTAAGGAGATAGCTAATCTTATGTTTTGGGAGCTTAACAATAATCAGGTGGTTATTGTAGAAGTCAAGATAAATTTGTAAAAGTCAAGAGATGAATGGAACTTAAATGATGGCACTCTAAATGCTTTATTATGTAACTCTCTGACCTTTTTTTGGATCTTATAATCCAAAGGATTGTACAATCCCAAATCCGGCTCTTAAAGAACATAATGTGGATCTTACAATACAAACTCATCCCACCCAGGGATCCTATCTGCACCATTAATGGCAATTTTTGATCCAGATGGTGGATTGTAAGGTCCATAAAACAATAATGGATTACGTCGTTTCAAAAAGTGTGGCAAATGTGAAACATTACCTCCACATCATATTCTTATTTGTCCGGCATGGTATATACCATGGACAACAGACTGATACAGTGTGATATTAATCCTTGATTTATTCAAAAGGGAGGTTTTGAGGACGGGTAAAAGAACGAAACTTTCTAAACAGAATGGGAAATGACAAGGAAAGTAGCATCATAACTCTTGTTTGGTTTTCCATAGTGGCACATCATAGGTATCACTTTGAGTGCTTACTAAAATCTCTTTTGGCTGATCCTTTTACATCTCCCGCAGGTATTTTTAATTGGTTTTTTTCAGTAAATTCCTGATGTCATTTCTTAATTATTTACTATGTTGTATACTTTAAGAGGCTTTATGATCTTCAGAAAACGAGTGGTTCGTTCACCAGAAAAAAAAAAAAAAAAAAAAGAAACAAAAAAGAAAAGAAGCCATTTTCCTACCTGACGGATTTGCCCTTTCCAATAGGGAAAGTCTTGTAAAGGCTAAAACTTATCAACCTATTTCAATGAAGCAAAATGTTTTGGCCCCTTTATCTTATTGATGTCACTGAATTCAGGAAAAGGCATGCAGAAGTCCTCTTTTTGTTTGGTTTGTTTCCTTTTTTCTTTTTCCCCACATTTCTTACGTGTTTGCAGAACCATGGTGATTCTTGGATGTGACTAGAGCTAGAAGCAATGGCATGAAACGAATAGAAAACTATTGGACAAACATCACATTTCTTCAGACAATATATAGAGCTAAACTTCTAGTTAGTGGCTTATGCCGTGTTCTTTTAAGAACCATAAGAGGATGTGCAAAAAGCAATTAACAGAACTTCAACTGACCTGCCTCAAAAATCGTGGAAGCATTATTCTTAACAACTGCTCAAGCACCTGGGTACCAGTGGATTCAATGGCTTCCACAGGTATAGCTCGAAATGCAAAAGGAATTTCAATAAAGACCTGAGCATCATGGCATTTATAAAACAAGTTCAGAGTATAAATCTCGATGATGCATAATGTTAACAGTCACAGCGATTGGGCAACCTCAATAGTTGTATCTGTTGTAAGCTGCTGCATTCCCGAGTTTTGCATACCACCATTGCAGGAAACTCTATTCACCATCGAAGCTGCATTTCCCATACCAAATCAATGTCAAAGGAGTCCTGAAAAAGCATTGAATGGTTCAACTCAGATTTAAAGCTTACAAACTTTATTCAGAACATGATAAATCAAACACAAAAAAGAAATGCTCAGATTCACGTCAATTGGCCAGTAGGATATTTCAAAAACAAATTATCTCTAACATTTGACTTCTGACTTCCTTTAAATATGAAGACAAATAAACAACATTATCTTATAGTCTAAGTCGCTCTTAAAGCAAAATATCACCCTTAAACTCAACCAGAAACTTCTAATATTACTAAATCATTTATGTAATAATGCCTAAGTTGCCATAAAAATATCACCCTTATTGTCGATAGAGTTCTCGAACAGAAAGCTTCAGTCGCCATCCAATAGACTTAAGCTTACCCCTTCTGATCCTTACCTTTAATTTGCACTTTTTCTTCTCTTCAATCTTTTCGCATGACCATGTAGAATCGTAGATATTCTCAATCTAATTGGGTTAACATAGATATTCAATTGGATCAAGAGAGACATCAATGATATAAAGAAACCATATGCAATTTACCAGAATAAAACTTCCAGTTTAAGTATTTCAATAATGATAAAGTCAATGACCATTTTGAAAAAATGTGTCTGGGCATATACATAACTAGCTGTTTTTTTCTTTCTTTCTTTCTTTCTTCTTCTTTTTTTTTTTTTTTTTTGTTGCTATATGCAGCAACTACAGCACAACCCACAATAAAGAAAGTAACAATAAGAAACATGTCATTCAATAACTATGAGCTTCAGCATGTAGCCTAAATAATACATATACTATAAGGGGCTCTTTAAAACTATAGCTGCTGTAAGCAAGAACAAAATTAGGAGAGAGACTGATTACACCTACCACATTATGGCAGTTCATAGAAATGATGATAGGAACCATGGGTGCATGAGAAATATTTATAGAAAAACTATCTGGGTGAATAAGCAAACTAATATTCTCATCCTCAACAAGATAAGGAGTTATTCTATCCAAATGAGCCAAAGTAAAATAATATTGTTACATATTCACAGCTGCAGTAGAACTAGTACAACCATAAAAAAACCTAAAATGATAGATGAAGTGAGAGCTAAACAATAGCGCATGTATAGAGGAGGCACAACAAACTAACAAAAAAAAAAAAAACTAAAAGCAAGAGATCAAGTGAGAGCTAAAAAACAGAGCATGAATAGAGGAGGCACAACAAACTAATGTTTTACAGCAAAATGATGAAATGCAGGAGCATCACTAGACCCACTGTAAATCAGCTTGAACACCTCGATAAGGGTCTGGACTTTAGAAAAGGTTTGGCGGCAAGATCTACCACATTTGATATAGAATTGTGCATCGAAATTTCCGAAGGCCATAACTTCCTCATATGGTGTCCAACTTTTGTGCTATTTTCTTGAATTGGGTAATTCTGCAAGATCTACAAGGGTGCGACTTACCCAAGAGGTTCATGGCACTGTGTTGAAATAGGAAATATGATGATATTTGCACCTCGACATAGGCCGGTCCAAGTAAAAGCTTTCTGTTCGTGTAAGATTTTGACTAGATGTACGGGAGGAATTAGGCAACACGGTTAAAAAAAAGGGGTTGATGTAGGAGTCGGGATCTAGATCAAAATGATTTTTAGATTTAACATATTTTTCTTGCTAGTCACTTACTATTTTATAAAAAATTTATCTTATAACTAGAAGAGGAATCCATCAAAATAGGGGCTCAGTCCTCACTAGTATAAAATGAGGTTGCATAAATCAGCTATATCATATGAAAAGCCAAAAGAGTCTAGAGCCCTACTTGTGCCACTCTGTTATTTTATTAGTTATTTTTCTTGAAAGGTTCGAAATGAGCAGATTGGAAGAATGCTTCCTCCTCTCTCTAATCAGATCAAGAAATTCCCACCATTGTCTTTGAAATGCAGCTCAGCTGGCTGACCAGCTGGTTCAATGCAACAAGAGCCTGTCTATTCAGCAATATGGTTGCTGATGCAGCAATTTATTCAGCCTAGATATGCTAAATTATCCAACTTATCATGAATTATCATCACCAATAAAGTCCTCAGTAATCCAACCAACTAATCACAATTGCATCTCATTTATAGCTAAAAGGATTAGCCTATCAATTTAGACCACCAATCCAAGCCCAACCTACTAAACCATTGCTCAGCCAATCTTCAATCTGTAATGTGACCCTTCAACTTCCAAGCTTGGTTACTCCTTTCGATCACTCCCTAGAAAATGAAAAATTTAACTATCACCGACTTTCTTCCTAGTTAAATTAGATATGGACTTCAACATTCGGATAAATGAAGATAGTTTGGTTTTCTCATGCATCTGATTAGCCTAATAGATTTTGACTGCACTGCACCTCCATAAATAGTGAAAAGAAAGGTAAGATGCATTTTGTGGTACTGTGATTTTAATAGTTTTCAGCTTTAGCTGAAGTGGAGCGGAGTCATCCTTGTGAACAAATGATTGAGTGATCAGCCAAACTCTAATCCAGGAAGGCCCAAGCATTTTCTGGATTAACTTTAAATCACATCCAATTGTTATGCACTAATAAGCAGGTCTGCATATAGCATACCATGAAGTTCCAACTTTGTAGAGATTATCTTAATTATTTTGTAGGACAAAAGGCACGAACACTCGAATGGAATCTTGAAACTTGATTTAATTGTAAAATGTATGCTGTCTTAACAACACATCATTGAAGATTTATTAGTTGAAATTATATTTGATCATGCTTTCATGATCCTGTTTCAGAATCAACAGGATCAAATTTAATGTCTTATATAATTGGGATTTGACATGCCTATTAAGTGTGGTTGAACATATCATCCAGCCTAAGCCATCATGATAGTTGATTTTGCTAATCAACCTGCTTTTATAACGTCTGACTCTGACATCCAGTTCATGCTGTTATTGGCTTGCACTGCTCAGTCTCATACAGATTTTTTACTTGGTTAACACTATCGGTCAAATGGATTATTCTGATGCTACCAGTTCTATTTGATGCTTCTTGCAGCAATCAGACTTTGTATGTTCTAATATTTATCATATGAACAACGAAGAAGCATCGATACAAACAAGGATATCAATACAACATAATATGGATACGCTAAGTTGTTAATATGGTAAATATTGGAAAGTATGATGCAACAATGAATAAATATATAATACACACTAACAAAGAATAGAGGTTTTGAAATTAACATAGTCCCTAGTTTATATGCTAGCATTTACATCTATAAAATCTATCATTCAATTATTTAAATAGACCATGTTATGGGCAGGAAATCCTTTCCTTAGACAAAGTTGACGCACTAAGGAGCTGAGCACTCAGCTCATAGAAGCAACCGACTTAAGGGTCAGCTACCGATCTGAATACTGGCCGCCAGCCAACACGTCGACTACAGGCCTTTGTCCCCTCCGGCCCCGGCGTCGACTACCAATCTCAATTTTGGCCACTGTCACGGCCATCATTCTAAAACGGTTGGCTGGGGATGCCTGCACACCTATTGTTATAGATATACCACCAGTACCCAACTTGGATAAGCCAACCAACCACCTCAACCCATGAGCCCCATGTTAGCCCCGAACCCCACATTGGCTACCGACCTACCTATAAGTTCCCAATTCTTCATCAGCATCATCACCCTTAGACCGCTAAACCCTGTTCATGTTACTGACCTCCTATCTCGGTCGTCGGTCCTGATGTCAACGCCCGACCCCCTCATGGAGCGCCCAACTGCTGACCTACCCATTAGACCACCAAAATTGTCCCTGATATTGGCCGCGACTTGGGCGTTCACCCCAGCTTCGCTACCCTACGACGCACAACGGGCCCCCGAGGTCCACTTGCTTCTTAGTTCGATCGCCGCGCCTAGCGATGTACACAAGAGGCCTCTGTGCAACCGTCAAATCAAGCCATTAAAGGCCACGACTAGCCATGACGATTCCAGGAACCCCCACACAGCCCGATCACATCACCCATTAAGGGTAGTGGCTCGCCATGATGTTCACGAGAGACCCTTATGTGGCCCAATCACATCAACTCATTAATGGAATGCGGCCAGCCACGCACCGGATTGAGTCACATCAACAATCCGGCCCATTAGGGACATTGATAGAAACGACCGACCACGTGCCAAATAAGGTGCCGCCACCTGTTGGATTTGCAAAAATCAAGGGCACACCCTACGGGGGGCCAAGTGACCTCCTGTAATTATTTCCTTCCACGGCTCTATAAATTAGGGAAATGAGGGACCCTCAAAGGTATGCCAAAAAGAACTCTCACACGCTCTTTCTCCTCTATTTCAGATTTCTAACTTGAGCGTCAGAGGGTTCCATCGAAGCCACCGTCGGCCAAAGACTTCTTTTGCAGGTCCAACCGTCATCATCTTTGCCGGACCTCAATCTATTCCAACCACTCCAACGCAAGCCAGAAATCTGCAGTGATAGATTGACACTAGAGGAAGGTCCGCAGCTCGGGTTCCGGGAGAGAGCACACCACACCGGTCCACTACCCCCTGACAGGGGTATGACTGAACCATCTATTTATTCACCCCATTCACCCCACGCCAGCTGGCGGAATCGAAGCAATCGTCGTGGACAACAGGATTCCAATGGAATCACCACTCGACCCACCGGATTCGAGCGCGGGTAGGTGCCACCCTATGTCTGCGATAAACTACAGAACGACAACCAACGTATCGGCCCACCCCTCCGATGGAATCGCCACTTCAGGTGTCAATGCAACAAGCATGGCCGATTTACCGTCGGAATCACGAATGTGGTGACCGACCGATAAGGCATGGGTGAAGCGAGCGGCAAACCGTGCTGAAAACCAAACAAAGGAGGAACCTTCGAACGCAAAACCCTGGAGACCTCCAAGTGTGTCGTAAGCGAAAATCTTTAAATTATCTAATTTTATTAATAGAGATTATTCTACTAAGTTCTTACAGACAAGATACAAGCCGAAAAGACTATGAGTGGTAGAGAAACTAACTCCCTCTTAGAGACCCTACAATGGCCGTTTAAGTGCTCCTTATCAGCAGATGGGTCAAATCCAATCCATCGAAGTATCTCTCGTACACCAGCGAGTAGAAATCGAAGCCGCATAGCACTCTTCAGGAGTAGCTAGGTCGAATCACAGCCGAAGACATCGATAAAAGGAGGAAGGATAATTCCCCATCAGCACCACGCTCGAAGCCTGGGAACAAGGAGCGATCCCGCTGCAAGGGTGGAATCCCATTAATACCACCGACCACCAGTTTAATGACGAATCCGAGCCATGTCCCTAGGTTCTCAAAGACATTTATGTGAGAGGACCACCACTTGGAGGAGACTACGGTCTTGAAAAAAGATATTGGCAATGGCGTAACCGATCCTTCCCCTGGGGGCCTACCCACCTCCAGGATATTCCCCGGAGGCGCACGAATGACTGCTTGGCTAGTGGGTAAGAAGCCCTCTCCGAAAAAGTGGAAGGCCCCTCCCTCGAGTGCGATGCCAAAGCAACTTCGATGGCCACCAGCCCGCCTTCCTCACCAGATTGATAGATATTTCCAACACCTCCTATGCCAAAATGCACACTCAGTGCTTGCTTAGGACATTCAATATTCGAGCGAGCAGTGATGAAAATCCCCCCAACTGGGAAAGAACGCCGATCAACCTCCAGCGGAGAGGGAAATGGCACCCCCTCATCATGAGAAGTCTTGAGTGGATGTCAATCTTGGGAAGTGAAAGTCTGATTTATAAAGGCCAGACTGGATGCCCCAATTACTCTCTGCCGACCATGTTATTAATGCCACCTTAAAGGCCGTGCTTTGTGATGGTCAAACCCTCAAAGCACCTGTCCGGAGGGCATCGGCATTAAATGTTATATCTCCCCAGGCCCCAATAGGGCATAACTTTTTCCAAAAAGATCTTCACGCCACCCAATACCTTGGATGTCGAGACCAGCAAAACCTCCAGCTACGATTAAGGCTGGCACTTCGAGGGCCTATGTACCGTCAGGTGCAGCAATGAAAGCCAATTCCTTAGGGATTCCTACTGCGCCGGGGGGTTGGCGACTTTGGCTAGATGACCCTTTGGACAGGCTCCCAGACAACACCAGGGCATCGAATTGAAGTGGCAGGTGAACACTTCATTCAGAAAAAAGAAATTGATACAAGGCGACCTCAGCCAGAATTTGTCACCAGAATTAGAAGGAAGGTACAAGCACCACCGCCATCCAAACTGTACATGGGGTTGATGCAATGAAAGACAGAGCTCACCAACGTCGGTCCCCTAACCTACAAGGGCGTGCTCGCCTCGAAGTAGCGCCCTCGATGATGGACAGGAGGCTGTGCTAGGAGAGGGGGCAGAATCACCCTCAAGGGAGGTCCAAGACCTCCCTGTGGGATTGCGATCCTCAGATTATCCCCGACTGCCACCACCGTAGCTCAACGAATGGGGCAGCATGCCTTCCCAATACCACCCATTCCAGACAGAAGCACCAGCCGACGTGATTCTTTAAAGATGACTCTATCGGACAAGGGAACTAGAAACCCTTGTCGACCGAAGCTCGGCCACAACAGCTCCATGACAATAACCAAGGCAACATGGTGAATGGTCCTGGCCCCTAAGCGAAGCTCAATTTAAAGAAAAATCGAGGTTGATTGTCCCCAATTGCTCTTTCAAATGGTAGGGAATGCACCCCCAAGGCGACGTCTCAAAGATCGCACCCTAAAAATTGGAAGCCTGATGGAACTTCTCAATGAACCATCGATATTGAAGCCCCAAGTAATGAATATTGCCTCGTAGTGCACAGTTGACGAGGTACATCTTAACAGGACAGGCCTCCCTAAAAAGATGTGCAACATAGCGTCAAATGCGACCACAAGATATAAATATATACAGACCCTAATGATGGGGTCGATAGACTAATCCCGGGGCAATATTTTGGCCAAAAAGCAAAGCCCCCGAGATGTTACCCAACAGTGCTGAAGGCAAGGGTGCCAAGATGCCGTCCTGGACAAGATCCAAGGATAGCCAAAACAAGGCTCGAAGACCCTTCAAAAAAAAGAGAGAAGAGGGGGGGAAGAAAATAAGAGACTCACAAAAGAAAAAAAGTTCTCTTTATTGATTAAAAAATATTTACATGATGGTACCCCAAATGACATCGGGAAGATGAACAAACATTAAAAAGGATGAAGACTTAGTCTTCATGTGAAGAAAAGGCCCCTGCCTCTTCATCGCTATTACCGGATGAAGGCGTCGGAGGTCCAACTTCGATGCCGTATGCCCCAAGCGGGCCTTGCAATCTTGGAATCCTTAGATGAAGGCGGCAACAGAGGCATCAACGAGTTGCTCCTTGAACTCCAACAAGATCTTGTACTCCTCGATGCAATGAAACTTGACCTCGGCGAAGGCCTGTAGCACCACAGGCCCTACCCCACGCACGGAAGGTGGGACATTCCTATTCGGTCTGGTTGGACCTCCTGATGGATGGGGGAAGTAGGAGCTTGCCCTGGGAAGAAGGACTCGGGCTGGATCCCTTTTGCCTTCTTAAAAGAAGGCTCTCTGCGAGGCCCCCTACGGGACATGGCTATCTTCTTTTTGACGGCCTTCTTCACAGTCCGCGACGACAGATCCATGAATATAAAGCGACGAAAATAAGGAATGCTCACTGACAAATGCATTTGGCGAAGAGGCCTACTTATGTACGAGTCAAGCAACACGCACCCCATCTTTGACCAATCAAGTTACGCCACTTGCCAAAATCTAAAACGCCAAACGTCGCAGCTCATAATAACGCCTTGTCCCTTCGAAGTTTTGAGGAGCAGATTCATGAAGACACTTTGAGACTCGTCCATCTGCCACATGGCAAGTCAGATGGATTTAAAGCAACTCCCAAGACAAGTCCCTTGGAAACCCCCATTTTCTCCTAAAAAGTAGCATGTAGATAAGGCTAGAAGGAGCTAGACAGAGTCCGAGGACCCTAGATAAGTTTGAAATCCCTATAATTAGAAGCTCCTAAGCTCTTGTACGTTGCTCTATTCCTTTCCTTTCTTGCAGGGCCATAGGTCCTTGAGCGATTAAGCTGAGGCAAAGATTAAGACAAAAGCTGAACCCTCAAGGGTCAATCTCCTAAAGCCGAGCCCTCCAACTCTGAAGCACTCCCTCTCAGGAGGCATCTACCACAAGATGGGATAAAATCGTGCGCCCAAGCGATCCCCAAAGACGGCCCATTCAACCACCAAAGCTGCGGGATCATCAGGAGATTGTACAGCTAAAGCGGACAATACCTCTGATCGAATTGCTCCAACATCCCTCTCCGAGAGGCACCTTTTAGGTCACCTCATTAGGGCAAAACCGTGCGGGGATTGTAGAAAGTGACCCCAGAGCGAACAATACCTCACAACAGAGGCCGGAGGGGGGAATTACCAAGCTAGTTGAGTTCAGAGTCCCTTGTCCACAACAGATGCTAGCTTGTCTGCAAGCATAAGCTATGGTCTCAGCCCAACTCGGCCGCAAGCATAAGCTACGATCTCGATCCGAATCGACCGCAAGCATAAGCTATGGCCTCGCCGCAACTCGACTGCAAGCATAAGCTATGACCTCGCTCCAGACCAGCCGCAAGCATAAGTTACGGCCTCACCACAAGCATAAGCTACGGCCTCTCCCCAGCTCAATCACAAGTATAAGCTATGGTCAGCTCGACCACAAGCATAAGCTACGATCTCGGCTCAGACCAGCCGCAAGCATAAGCTACGACCTCGATATCGACTCAGATCGGCCGCCAACTCAAGCTATGACCTCGATTCGGCTGTGAGCGAAAGCTGCATCCTTAGGCTACTATAGTGAAGCCCCCCTTTTTATCCCATATCGACTGTGAACACTCCCACTTATAAGAGATGGCCACTCACCCTACCCAGGGAGGCACCTTTTCTAGGAACAAAGCCATGCGGCCCACTGCCAAAAGCGGGGCCCAAATGGACAATACCTCCTATAGGCCAGTGGGAGACTCGGCTATTCCCTCTGTGAGGATGATGCAAATGCTCTAAAACCGCATCAATGGTCGGTTGGACTAGCCCCTGAATCCATCGATGCTTTCGTTAAGAGTCGGATAAAAAGGACCTCGCAACACCGAAGTTGTGGAATGCGCACGGACTAAAATGACTAACCCCATTTCGCCCCCTCAACGAGCA
Organism: Elaeis guineensis; assembly: GCF_000442705.2. Lineage (NCBI taxonomy): Eukaryota > Viridiplantae > Streptophyta > Magnoliopsida > Arecales > Arecaceae > Elaeis > Elaeis guineensis. The sequence goes on from NC_026003.2 coordinate 100,517,167, forward strand.
TGGCCACAGCATCCAAGTCAAATAGTGATAGCAAAAGGAATCCCCAGAGGCTCAAAACATTAATGCCGACCTGAGCAAAGACCACCTAAGGACTCATCCCACATACCTAGAGCTATCCCAAGGATAAGGCGAAGGATGCTATCCTCAGAAAATCATTTAAAGAACTGGCATCGGCTAGCAAAAGCTGATATACTCCCTTCATCCAACCTAATTCTGACTCAGATTCATGAGTAGAAAGGCATATGTTATGGGCAAGAAATCCTTTCATTAGACAAAGCCAACGCACTAAGGAGCTGAGCCCTCGACTTATAGAAGCGACCGACCTAAGGGCCGGCTATTGATCCGAATACTACCCACCGCCTAGCACGTCGGCTACAGACCTTTGTCCTCTCCAGCCCCAACGTTGACTACCAATCTCAATTCTAGCCACTATCTTGGCCATCATTCTAAAATGATTGGCTAAGGATGCCGGCACAACTATTGTTATGGATATAACACCAATACCCAACTTGGATAAGCCGACCACCCATCTCGGCCCATGAACCCCATGTCAGCCCCGATTTCCACACTGGCTACCGATCTACCTATGGGTTCCTCGATTCTTCACCAACATCATCACCCTTGGACCACCGAACCTTGTTCATGTTACCGACTTCCTATCTCGGTCGTCGGTCCTAATATCGATGCCCAACCCCCTCATGGAGCGTCCAACTGCTAACCTACCCAGTAGACCACCAAAATGGTCCCCGATATTGGCCCCGACTTGGGCATTCAACCCAGCTTCGCTACCCTGTGGGCACAACCGGCCCCCAAGGTCCCCTTCTTAGTTTGACCACCATGCGTGACGACATACATAGGAGGCTTCAGTGCAACCATCAAATCGAGCCATTAAAGGTCACGACTAGCCATGACGATTCCAGAGAACCCCCACGCAGCCCGTTCACATCACCCATTAAGGGTAGTGGCTCGCCATGACGTCTGTGAGAGACCCCTATGTGGCCAAGTTACATCAACTCATTAAAGAAATGCGGCTAGTCATGCATAGGATTGAATCACATCAACCATCCGGCCCATTGGGGACATCAATAAAAAAGACCGATCATGTGCCAACGTGCCGCCACCTGCTGGGTTTGCGAAAATCAAGGACATGCCCCACAGGGGGCCAAGTGACCTCCCATAATCATTTCCTCCGATGGCTCTATAAATTAGAGAAATGAGGGACCCCCAAAGGTACGCAAAAAAGAACTCTCACGCACTCTTTTCCCTCTGTTCCAAATTTCTAACTTGAACGTTGGAGGGTCCCCACCGGAGCCACCCCCGGCCAGGGACTTCTTTTGTAGGTTCGATCACTGTCATCTTTGTCGGATCTCGATCTATTCCAGACACTCCGACCCAAGCCAAGAATCTGTAGTGACAGACCACAATCTATTCTTCATGCAGTAATATATATCAACATATCAAACCCAAAATTCAATATTCATCATTAAAAGGTCAATAATTATTGAAAATTTAAAGAAATTAAATAAAGCTCCTTCCCTCATCCCTATAGATATTAGAGGAGAATATTAAGTGTATTCAGGAAGTATGCAAAATCTCAAAAAATATGATCTTAAAACAAGTACCTAACCTCTATCCTAAAAGTATCTGAGAGGCATCTATCTGAAGGAGGTATTTGGTTGGGGAGAATGGGGGTCTGAAATCGAAATCGGAATGGATGACTCCCATTCCAACCATTTGGTTAAGAGGAGTCCCATTTCGATTTCGATTCTAGGATGGAGTAAGAATGGCTTAATCTATATAGAACTCAATCCTTACTCTCCTCTGTGGATTCAAATTTTCATTCCTATTCCGATTCCGATTCCAGTCACGAACAAAATGCTTTGGAGGATTTGATCATTCCGATTCCGATTCCAAGCTATTTCGATTTCTATTCCCATTCTGATTTTGGTTACAAACCAAACACCCCTGAAATGTATATGATACGGACCCGATGCAACTTGATTTACACTGTACTCCAAACACGGGCATTCACAAATAAATTTATTCTAAAACCGATCCAGATAAAAGAAAGAAAAGAAAACATTCAACAAGAAGAGACGTCATCCTGTCATCATCATACCTGAGAATTTCTCATTCTGAGCTTCCACAAGCGGCGAACCCTCCAACTGCCACCCATGCCAAACAATGAGAACTACAATCCCAGAGAGAGTGAAGAAAAAAGAAAACAAGCAAACAAGAAGAAGAAGACTAGAAATTTCAATTACCTTGCAGGACAAGAGCCTGATGCAGCAGCCATTCGGCTCCTCGTCGACCCGGACAACGAGAACAGGACAGATCTCGAAGGCGAAGAACTTGATGCGGTACACGTAGCAGCGGAAGGTGTTATCATCCACGCGCTCGATCCGCTCCGCGTCCAGCACCGAGTACTGGCTTGCCGGCAGGCTCATGTACTCCACTGCAAGGGTTTTTTTTTTATTTTTTCCTCTCTCTCTATTTTACTTTCCCAGAAGAAGAGTGTAAAGAAAGGAAGGAAGCCAGAAGGTTCAGAGGAATTAATTACAGAGAGGGCGCTGGAGCTGTTGGACGGAGGTGGAGTCGGAGCGCTTGGCGATGAAGCGAGCTTTGGGGGCGGAGGAGACGGCGGAGGCGCGTATCGAGCCGGGGCGGTGGGAGATCCGGTGGCGTTTAATGGATATGAGAGGGGTAGGGTTCAGGCGCACCGGAGAATAAGAGTGGAGCGCCATTAAGAAGAAGAGCAGAGGAGGTGCGACAGAGAGAGGAGTGAAGGCTGGTTACGGAAGGGTGGATAGGGATCAGAGGAAATGAATTTAAGTGTCGGTTGTGGTGCAGCGGAACAGCTATGGCAGCAGGCAAGCAGGAGGAATCTTGGATCCGAGACATAAAGTGGGGCCCGCCAGATGCTTAGATTGGGGCATAGATGAATGCCATGCACGATATTTGTGGACGCCATACACTATGTCCTGTTTGATAGCCATCCCCTTCCATAATTAAATGACTGACGGCTATTGAAGACTCTAGCTCTTCATGGTGCAAATTGGCTACCGCAAAAGATTCTACCTCCTTTGATTAAATTTAACAAAAATATTATCGGCTGCGAGTCGGTCGAGTGGCAAGTAGCCAAGTCACAGAGAGAGAGAGAGCGAGGCTGGAAAAAGGGTGAAGGTGCCACATGCGCGGTCTAATTTCGTATCATATATATATCAGACTCATGCGGCTGATCCGAATGACATCATTCGAGCAGCCACCTACCATTCTAATGAATGGATTAAAGTCCTTAATTCTCCTAAATTAAGAGATGCTGGAATCTAGAGTTTCCACTTCTGAAGAGTTTTAGGGCTCATCAGCATGACGTTCGTGTCTAATGGAGACCCCCACAACCAGCTTGCTAAAATTCAATTTTGATGGTTATGAACATTCTTGCAGCGCTGGAGCTGGATTCGTAATTCGGAACCACGGAGATCAAATTCTTCTTCCTGCTTGGATTCCTATTTATACTAATTCGGTCCCAATTGTAGAGATGTTGGCCGTCTGGCGTGGTTTGAAATCTGCAACCGGCTTCCAGCAAAACAAAATCATCCTCAAAGGTACTCAAAGACCATTGTTTTCTGGATTACCGGCGGCCACTCATCTCATCATCCTGCTTTGAAGAGTATCAAAAGCACCTTTCTTCAGAGAGGCCAATTAAGTTGCAGACTTTCTGGCTACCAATGCTGGCGATTGTTAGCATGAATTCATGTGGACTGATGGGTTCCCGTCTGGTCTTTGTGGTCTTGCTCTTGCTGATGCCTGAGGCACCCCTATTCCTTTTCTCGGTATCCTTCTTGTAACCAAATAAAAAATCCGGATGTAATGAGGCGCAAATTTGCAATTTTACCTCATTCATCGCAGTACAAAGTTTAAGCCTTGAAAAAATTTATCCGGTAAAGAGGAAGATTCATAATTTGCAGAAGAGGGAAAACAAAAAAAAAAATAGAAGCCCAAAGAGTTAAGCTGGAGAGAGAGAGAGAGAGAGAGAGAATTTGAGAAGTATAAAAAAAATTCATAATAAAAGACTTGAGAGTTGTGATGAAGCAGCAATGAGGCCACATTAACAGAAAGTTGAGTGCTGATCGACATCAACTGAAGCCTCCTTGGATTTTCGAAGGAATATATTTTCTTGACCCTGAAGCACAATCATATCATACACTTTTTTTTTTGGTAAAGAATCACATCATACACTTATTTGATGCCCAGTGCTCGTAACAGCGAGGGACCAGCTGGTTCATCAAACAGAATATGAGCTATATATATCCTTTGTTGAGTATAGATCACAGCTAATTAAATGATCTGAATGCAGCTGCCAAACCAAATTAAAAGAACTAAACACATGACCATAAAATATCCAAGCGACCCTTGCAGGAAGCGATTCTTTAGAATGCAGCTAAAAATAAGATTACTACCGGCATATATGGGATGACATATACTAGAACTTTCCAATAGAAACAGAAGAATCCCCGTTGCTATTATGTGATTTACCAAAGGTACTATGACACTGACTGTACTTATAATCATCTACATGATCAGACAGAATCCTGTAATTTATTTTATTCAATGACTCAAGACCCATTAGGCACAAAAAATCTACTTAATTTTGCCATAGAGGACAGTATGAAATTTCAACGGCTGGAATGACTGCTTGTTTGTTGAACAGGCTGATGGATGCATAATTTCAAAAAATAAAAAAAAAAAAAAATAAAGTAAGTTAGATCTCCCTCTAAATTTGAAGTAATTACAGATTTTCACTAAACGTTTTGAAAATATACAATCTGCTACCTAACTTTTACTATATACATGACGCATAACCCGCTACAAATATTTTTCTATTAAATAAATTACTAGTTTATTTGATATTTTTATAAACATCATCACTATCTAATCTATTTAAGTCTTAAAAATATTTTATAATTTTTTTTTAATTTTTAAATTTTAATTTTTTATATTTGACCGAGGTTATATGTATATTTTCGAAATATTACGTGGGATCATGTAATTATCTCAAATCTCGAGAGGAATCAAGATAATTTACTCATTAAAAAAAATACTTTGGTTGTCATATTTATATGTTTTATTCATTACTGACGATATGGTTAATCATTTTTTGAGAGAAACAAGGAGGAAGCAAGATACTTCCTCCTCGATAATATTATTATATGATTAATCAGTCGAAGATCCGCACATTGTGCAGGACCGAATGTATGAAAATAATTTTTCTTCTAAATCTGATTAGATTTTAAAAAAAATTATATCTAAATAATAAAATAATATTTATTTAAACTTTTAGGACCACTTCATATTCTCAACTACCTATATAAATAAGTTTTAATTATAAAAATATAATAATATAATTTAATACGAAGAGTATTCTTTCTAGATGGTATAACAAAACTCATTTGAGAAGCTGAGTTGGCAACACTCCAATATTTTTCATAAAATATTATTATTATTATTATTATTATTATTATTTTATATATATATATATATATATATATATATATATATATATATATATATATATATATATATGATAAGAGCATTAAGCTAAAGGTTTAAACATCCTAGAAAGACATAACAACGTGCATGAAACAGTCATGTCAAGGTGCACCCAAAGCACTTAATAAGACAAAATGGATCTATACATTGCGTGAGTTGCTATGCTTAAGGGTCCGCGATTACCGATGTTTTTCACCATCCAAGAGAAAGTATTGACACGGGGCAGGTTTCAGCTCGCAGTCAAATATTTACGGAGCCCTGTACTCGCCTTAAAGCAACTGAAATGTTCCCATTGTCAGCTCCATGTAACCAACTGTCAATGGTGAAAGCAGTTTTATTGGCCAACTCCCTAGCCACCAAAGCATGAAATTCAAACCTCTGTGCGTCGCGCTCCCTCCAGAGATACCAATTTCCGATAGCGAAAAAGCTTTCCATAGCCGGGAAGACTGGAGTAATAGATTTGTGTTTCCTTCAGCTCGTCCAAACTTCTTCGTATCTCTTTAGGAGCGGGTTATGCTGAAGCCTTGGAGCAATGTTAGCCAAAATTCCTTTGAAAACTTGCACCGCAAAAAAATATGATCTGTAGTCTCTTTGTCATTACCACCTAACAAGTATTGATCTACGACTCTCAACCCCGTTTGTTGAGATTTGAGGTTGTAAGAATCTTGTTGAAGTAGCAGAACCATGCGAACAATTTAACCTTTTCCGGCACAGGTAATCGCCAGAAAAAGTTACCTAGAGGCCAGAAAAAATTTAACAGTTGTTGACGGAGAATATGCCAGATTTGTTCTATTTCCAGAGCACATGATCTGCATTACCATTAACTGGGCAAGAATATACAATTAAGGTGAAGTCATGGAATTCTCTGGATGCCATGGAGCTGAGAGAGGCTGCCGGAATGCCTCCAGAATCATCTGGCTGGGTGATGACGGGCCTCTTAAAAGCTTGAGGAAGCCGGCAACAGAGATTATGGGATCTTTGGCCAAAATATATAAGTGAGGAAAAGCAACTTATAGTGGTATGTTCCGATCCCAGGCATCATGCCGAAACGAGACAAGATCGCCATTTCCCAGCTTTGGGTGGAAAAATTGCTTGAACAAGTCAAAATCTCAACAATGGTTAATTGTAAGTCATTTTTTATATTAATGTATATGTTTTTGTAGTGACAAAAAATATGCCGAATAAGGGACATTGGGATATTTCCCCATCCTACCAACAACAATCCCCCAAACTTGGGGATGTGTCAAAAGGAAGGCGGAGATGAGCCTAAATTCACGTGCTGCTCAAACTCAACTTGAATCTAATTTAACTCGGCTCAACTATTATCAAGTTAAATAGATTGAATAATTTTTTGAATCTAGCTCGAGTAATCTAATCGAGTATATATATTTTAATAATATTATATTTTATTTATAATATATATTATTAATTTAATATTTTAAAATATAATATTTATATTTTTTAATCTAAGCTAAATCCTAACTTTTCAATTATATTTTTTAGTTGTGACAAGCTTAAATTCAAACTCAAACTCAAGCTTAATTATAGTCTAATTACTATTCTAAGCCGGCTTGATTTAAGTATTATTTTCACTGATCGAACAAATTCGAGCTTAGATATTAAATCTTGATCAATCTCAAATTGAGTATTGAATAAGAGTATTTTAAATTAAATTAAATTTGAACCTTTAGCTACTCGACTCGGCTTAAGTCCGTCACACTTTTACTCGAAAGATTTAGATATTAAAATAAAGTAGTATGGATATTATCCATTCGGATCCGTTTTGTATTCGAATCAATCCGAATAGAACAGAAATTTAAGAATCTGACTAATATCCGTATCTTATCCATATTCAAAGAAAAATGAATATGAATATGAATAGATAACTATTAAATTATATCCCAATATCCGAATCTATATATAATCTTATATAATTTAATATAATAATTATTAATTTTAAAAATTATACAATCACATAAACATATTATTAACTTGATTTATTATTTATTTAGTAATAACTTTAATTCTATAATCATAAATTTTAATTATCTAAATAATATCCATAATTCTATCTATACTTCGTATTGAATTATATCTATATCTATTTAAATAAATATAGATATAAATTTTTACATCTGAATTATATCCGTATCTGTATTTATATTTTTCAGATAAAATAAATATGAATATAGATATGGTGATATTCAATCCGTATCCAATCTATTTTTTAGCCCTATTAAATATCCCTATAAGTAGGATCAATGTGTATATGACTCAATATGACATATATTAAGAAAAAAAAACAAAAGGCTTGAACGCTCTACTTGCTGCTAAACAAACCAGCTTGAACCAACAAATATGCTCAAAATTAATTTAGAGGAGCCAAAAATCACTCCAACACAATCCAGAGTGACCTTGATAGAGCATAAATATATTTCAAATATATTTATACAAATAAATATTGAGCCATCAAATTAAAATTTTGATTAGCAATTTCAAAAGTTTTTGAATCAATTAAATGTTAATGCCATCTTGAACTAAGCTTTTCCAGCTTGAATTTAATTTCAAACAAATCTTAATTAGCTCCAAGCTTAATCAACATCAGCCCAATTATAATCATAGCTTGGACTGTCAATTATGCGAATAAAATGATAGCTATGGTAACGTTGGTAACAGGCAAGGGTGTTCCCACAAATTGTAATTTAAATTTGCCAATGTCGTAATTTATTTGTGAGATTAGAGTTCAAATATTACACAATCCCAAAAATTTGATATGAAACTAATCATGTCATAGAAATATACCTAAAAAAAAATTCAACACAAATCCAAACCAGACCCAACCCCAGAAAGCTTTCAGAACAACTGATCTATTCAACAGAGGGCGTGATTCAGAGATCCCTTTCATTCACTGACTTCATGAGGAGATTGATCTAAACTGGTTCACATAATCCCAGCTAGGTTCTTGTGATACAGGACATATACCAACGCTCCCGATCACTAAAACACTTCTTTTTCCAAAAAAAAAAAACAATTATAGAAGCATTTCTCGAAGCTTCCTTCACATGAAATCCTTTTCACGCCTGTTTCTTTCTAGACATCTGACTGATTATTTTTCACGAGAAACACCATCATCGTTATCCTCCATAGAATTAAATTTTCAGGGGAAAAAAAAAAAAAACTTAACTTTAAAGTTCCACCAAATAATAAAAATAGGAAAATCGACATATTTTAAATGGAAAACAACCATGTAACATTTTTGCTTCGCAAGCAGGGCAGTCCCGAGTTACGGACATCCATAGTCACGGACAGCCACTGTGGCGGTCACAGAGATTAACATTTCCACAAACAGAAGACGAGCAACGGAAGGGAAGAAATGAGATGGAAAGTGGAGGAGGAATAGATCCTAAGGAAAAGGAGGAGCGATCCGAGGAAGGGGAGGGGATGAGGCGACTTGGTCTTCACTTGGGTATCATCTGGGCGGCGGCGGCGGTGGCGGCCTGGTTCTCCTGCTGCTGCTGGTAGTTGAGGGGCCTCCGGAAGAGCATGATGTGCGGCTCCGGGCGGTGGATCGCGTAGTGCACCCAACCCCGGCTCTGCTGCACGCCGATCGCTCGCCACTCGTTCTGATCGATTCCACCCACAAAACCAACCATTGGCAAGATCAGTGCCACTTGATCCATCTCTTCCAACAGATTTCGGAAAAAAAAAAAGGGGGAAAAAACAAAAGAATCCAACAATCGGGTGGGGATTGGATTTGGATTACCTCGGAGAGGAGGCGGTTCTTGGGGAGCAACTTCGCCACTTCAGGAGGAGAACCACGTGCCTGCGATCAAAGAACGGCATGGATCGAGAAGATTAGGAGAAAGAAATGGATCTCTGGAACCTCTGGGGTTTAGTGGTACTAGAAAGAAGAGATAAAGGAGGAGATCGGGGGGACCTGTATTCATAGGTATCGTCGAAGTACTTCTCCGAATACTGGATTTGGCCCATTTCTCCTTTCCTCTCTTCTCCTCGATCAAATCTCTCTGGAAAAATTAAGAAAAAAAAACGAGAAATCAAATCGAATCCATCGTTCTTCAATCAAAATCAAAATAAGAAAGTAAAAAAAATGGAATTAAGAACAGGAAGGAGGCGCCCAAACCCTAGAGCGAGGGACGGAAACAGGCGTTTCAGAGAGCCGAGTGAGGGAGAGAAAGGAACCGCGCCTTCTAACGGGAGTAGGGCTCGGATTTTTTCCTCATCTGTGAATAGGGATGGGATATTTAAGGGCTGTGATTTGACGTTGAGGGGTACGTGGGTGGCCGATTTCGGGGGAAAAAAATAGCAAGCGGCATTTTGAAATTTGAAGTCATGTTACCGTGGCGACTCCGCTAACGGTAAACAATTCGTTGGGCGGATGAGTGCTACAGCTTCACCCAACTCTAAATCGAATGGTTTAGGTTGAGCCATAAGAACCATACCCTAATACATCCCCAATAACTTGAATCCATATTGGACCTAAACTCAGAACTCCGAGTGGATGGATCTGATTTGGGTCCATACTGTAGACCTGAAGTAGATTTGGGTTCATGTGTAGGTCCAATTAGAAAGTTCAACTCAAATAAATCTACTTAAAGAAATAATCAAACAGGATGTGCATTGGAATAATCATAATTTTCTATTTCTCTACTTGTAGGCGTTGCACATATGGAATACTAGAGTTGAGGCCAAAATCCTGTCTGATGGTGGCTTGATGATCTGGAGATGGAGAGGATGCTAGTCAGTCGGCTGTAATAAAAGTTGGAGCATAATCTATTATAAAGAATCGTGAATCTGCATACAAAAAGAAAAAAACTCATCAATTTACTCCAATCGGATTCTCATATGCTTAAATCAAATAGGATATTAGGAACAACAAGAGAAAAAAAAGATTAGGGTGGGTGTAAAACAATCTATGTCTCTCTTTTTCTCTAGTATATCAGGGCTCAGGGCTCTTGAGCCCTTTTTATACATGAATAGATCCTATCTCATCAGAGTAAAAACTCTTTAGACTCCACATTTTAGTAAGAAACTACTTTCTATCAATTCAGGAATAAGGATCCCATTCAAATTGGTCTCTCAGTGACTTAGGCTTCTTTATATAGAATGGTCTACAGGGTAGGGTGGTCCAGATAGCCTGGTCTTGTTTGTTGGTCGGCTGGTCTGGTTGGCCTTCTTCTAGTTCTAGTTGATTTGGTTTGGGTCAGCATGCTTCGAGTAGCATGTTTTGGTCAGCCTACAAGAGACTAGCCCCTCCGACCTTACAAGTCCTTTGACCCCATTTATATAAAGAAAGGAGCGTGAATCCATTATAACTGGAGAAAGAAAGCAAGGGATGAGGCATAACTACCCATCCTTTATAAGCCACAACCTCCTTTATGTAGATTCCATTAATTATGGAGTTGTAACTATCCAGAATTCAAATTTATCTAAAATTACTTACAACATATCAATCTTTGATAGGCAAGTTGGACATAGTTCGTATCACTTGCCACCCACTTCTTGAGCATGAGTTGTTTTCTCTAGCTTGGATGAAGAAAATAGATTAGTCAATTATAAGCGATCGAATGTGCAACCTCGACTGTTCCAAGCCATTGAACTCTTTTTGTTTTGATGGCTGTAGAGTTGGCTTATGTATTGAGAGTCATTTTGGTCGGCTCTACGATTTGTATGAGGTCGGCTCATCGACCTATGTGAAGTCACTCGTCAACCTGTTATAGGTTGGCCCTTGCTCTTGCAAGAGATTAGATTATCTTGTCAAGACAAATCTAGATCCTCTCGATGTATAAAAATTTAATCAAAAGTCAACTAATACAATTGTGCAAAGAGGTGTTGGAGATCGGCTCGTTGAGGTTGTTGTCCTTTAAGATTGACTTGAGAGATGATATGGCTTGAGATCAGCTATAAATAGGGGTGTGCATGAATTCATTTGGATCAATTTAGGATCTATCTTCAAATCGAATCAACTTGATTCGGTTTCCTAAAATGGAAATAAAAGCCGAACCGACCACATAGAAAAATCGATTCAAACCGATTCGACAAATTGGTTTAGTTCGGTTTGGTTTACCGAGTTGCGAGCAATTGGACTTCTATCAAATAGACAGCTTATGAAATAGACTAAATAGATTACTATCTATTTTAAGTTCTAGAGAAAGTCATTGTGCACCGTGTGTAGTGCAATAAAAATAACATGGAGTGCACCATCCAACTATCCTGAAACACGTAACCATCACTTTCTAACGCACATTTAATAGTGCATTTAATGTCTAGAGTTCTATTTTTTCATTTAAAATTTTAAATAATAAAAATATCCCTTCTATTCTAAAAAAATTATGATATTTTATGACCATATTATGACATCCTGCGATCAACTTATGACTTTCTGTACATAGAAAATCATAATTTTTTTTTCAAAAGCCATAAAAAGGGAAGGACATTTTCATCATTGAAAATTTTATAAATTTTCAATGATGAAAATGTCCCTCTCTTTCTTATGATATTGTGTGGCAAATTATGAATAAAAAGTTATAATTTGATTGCAGAATGTCATAATATTATCACAGGATATCATAATTTTTCAAAAAAGCGGAATATTTTCATCACTCAAAATTTCAAATGAGAAAACAAAACTATAGGCATTAAATGCGCGTTGGAAAATGATGATTACGTAGCCCAATCAGATAGAATGGTGTATTTTTTCTACACCGCATGTGGTGTATAAAAAATTACTCTAAGTTCTAACCATGCTAAATAGACAGCTTATGAGATGAGCTAATAGACATCTTATGGATGGGCTAGATGGGTTAAATGAAATAAAATTACAATCTCCTTTGAAAAAATAGATTGTTTATATATATATAGTTATTAGGTATTTCAAAATTTAAATGAAAACCACACCCTATTTTTTTATTTCAAAATTTTTAAATCAAAATCGAACCAAATATAAAATTTCGATCCAACCAAACTGAAGTTAGCGGTTCAGATTAGTTTTGTCATTAGATCGGTTTCGTTGCACACCTCTAGCCTTTGTTTGCCTAGTTTTGCCTCTATAACTATTTTTTTTTTGCATCTATTCCTCTAGTCCATTATTGCATACTCATGATTATTAATAAATCTAGTACCTCCCAATCTATTTTTACTACTTTGGATGAAATCAATGCGTCAACTGACTCTATTGCATGCAAAACCACAAAATATGTCAAACTTGATGACCGAGATAAAAATCCAAGCAGGAACAATAAAACAATGGCAAGTAGACCAGACTACAATATATCTTATAGGCCTCAAATAGGTATATGCATCTATAATATGTATAAATTAATTATTTGTAATCCAATCATCTTGAATGATTTGGAATGCCAAGATCTAGCTTCCACGGCTCACAACCTCTCTAGATCCCAAGCCCTGAGCTATCTAGGTATGAAGGTGGCTTCCATCGTATACAAAAGTCCTAGCTTAAGCTAAGCTGAGGTGACAACTATAAGGCCAACTGTAAAACAATGGATCCGACGGGTTCCCCAAAGGCCCCCTATCAAAATTTGCATGGCTTGGCTCAAATGCCAAATCACCAAATTACAGACAAAAATGTTCGACGAGTCTCCCAAGAGACTATCGATAAGGTCGTATTGAGCACCACAAGTGAAGACAAACTTCTTAAAAAGCCACCAATCCATTACCAGCTAAGAGCTTATAAAGATCTAGTCAAGACTAAGCTCAGATGAGAGGAAATATGCCCAACTTGATCAACCAGGTGCTAACTATTTAAAAAATCCAATTAATAAAAAATTTCGAAGAGCTAAACAATCCACCTTTTCAAGCACCAAGATGAAGAACTGAAGATCTGAAAGGCCAATAAAACCTATCTTTTCAAGGAGGGAAACCAAGCATCAAGATAAAGTGTCGAAGCCTCGAGGGCTACATAACCCATCTTCTCAAGTGAGGAGAATCAGGCAAAAGGATAAAGAGCCAAGCTCCAAACAAATGATCAAAGATCCAGATCCCAAATGATCCATTTTTTCAGAAAAAGAGATCAGGTGCCGGGATGACAAGCCAAGCTCTAACCAAACATTTGAAGGGCAACATAATCCATCTCTTCAGAAGAGGGAACAAGGCATAAAGATCGAAAGCTGAACTATGAACAACAGTAGAAGCCCAGCAAGCCAAACAACCCACCTCTTCAGGCAAGGGAATAAGGCATGGGGATGAGGAGTGACCTCAACATCAACAGGACGATAAGCCCAATGAGGTATGAGCAAAACCAGCAAGCTCAACCTCAAGGGCCACGAGCAAAACTAGCTAATAAATGAGGGGCAAGCACCTCGTAGCTTAGGGTGTGCAGTAAAATCGATCCAAATTGCTAATTTCAATTTTATTTGATTAGATTTTTTTAGATTCAGTTTGATTTTAATTTAAAAATTTTAAAAATCAAATAAGAAGGCTCGATTTTAGTTTAAATTTTGAAAAATTCATTTAGACTGATCCGATCTATACACACACACAAATAAATAATAAATCATAAGCTGCCTATTTTCTCAAGCTTGTAGTTCTATCTATTGAGCTCATCCATAAGCTATCTATTCAGCTCATCCATAAACTGCCTATTTAGTATGGTTAGAACTTAAAATAACTCATTAAGCCTATTTATAAGCTATCCATTTAACAGAAACAAAGAGATCATAACTAGAGTTGGAACTAGGGCGGACCGGGTCCTACCCTGCCTGAGTCTGATCCGAAATAATTTTTCGGACTTCAAGTCGGGCTTAGGCCCGATTTTTTTGAAAAAATACAAACCCGAGCCCGCCCAAGCTTGGGCCCAAGATCGGCCCAAACCCAATTGGGCCGGCCCGCATCCAAACCCGAATCAAGCATGATTGGTGCTTGTTGCGGGGAATCGAGGAAGGGAGGGGATTAGCGGGGGAGGGGGTGGTCGAAGGCGAGGGAGAGGAGGGGGAGCAGAGGAGGGGAGGTCTGCGAGGATTCCTCCGTGAGACCCTCCAGCCTTGAGACGAAGATCATGTTCGTCCAGCTCCTGACGTCGAATTCTGAGACGAGATCCAAGACAAACCATCTCTACAGTCGACGGTTAGAGGAGCCCCCACTTCATTGCATCAGCACCATCTGCGGCGATGGAGCACGGTGAGTGAAGGAGCTCGCAGGTCAGCACAATGCCAAGTTCTCGCCCTCACCCCTGGCTTCGCCTTCTATTGCTCGACCCCAAACCTCTCTCCACCACCACTTCCCCATCCCGAGATGGATAGCTTCCTCACCAACCGACTACCGAGGCAGCAGCGCTTCCCAACGGCTTCGTCGAGAGCTCCTGTGATTTGCTGGCGCCCCACACCACAACCATCGATGCTAACTACAAAGTGCCGCTGATCGTTCTCAAATGTCCCAACGAGCTATAAAACTGGTCACTGCCACCCCTCGCTGTGGAGATATCCTAGTTCGCCGGCATTGGAGTGGGGGCCGGAGAGAATTCCAAAATTTGCCCCAATTTTTTGTTGGAGAGGGACATCCAAGTAGCATGGGGCCAAGCCGAACTTTGGCCTGACTTTGGGCCAAAGATCTGCCGAGTCCGGCTCGAAAGCAAAATGGACCTTATTTTTTTGGTCCGATCCCATCTGAATAGTTTCAAGCCGAGTCTGAAGTTTGACCCGACAGGCTTCGAACCGACTCGAGCCCACTTCCACCCTAGCCATAACCTAATAAATTGAACTGAACTAATTTTTTTTGGATTGGTTTGAAATGATTTTTTTTTTATATGGACAGTTCGATTAAGATTTCGATTTTATAAGACCAACTCAAATCGATTTGGATTGAATATCAATCCTAAATCGATCCGAACTAAACCATACACACTCTTAACCATAGGCTCCATCCTTGCCATAAGAATTTGAATGATCGAAACCACTGACAAGTTCTCATCTACTAAATGCTAAATAGCACCTTGCTGAACCAATAGAAAATTGTTATTAGAGCTTTTAGAAACCAACTAGCTACAAGCACATGATCTCATTCTTGTGGGTGTCAATTTGTCATAAGGGCGAGCCATGGCCAACCAAATTGGTGTAGGAATATTAATGGCACGTATAATCTACAAGGTTTACTTAAGAGGGGGAAGCATTTAGAATTTTTTATGGATAGTCAGGAATCCAAATAAAATGGTGATTCAGTTTGCACTTGATCCCTCGCATATAAAGCTGCATCAAATGCTTCCCTCAGTAGCTCTCTTGGTCACCAATGCTTCCCTCAGTAACTCTCTTGGTCACCGGGATCATTGGCTGGTTCCTGATCTTTGCAACCCTTTCATCTTGCTCATTAGCGTCCCCTGCGGCGAGGTGTTCTGAAACCATATCTTGCACTTCTGAAGGTCTTCGTTAACCAGCAGATTTGGGAACAAAAAACCTATCTACCAAATATAAAAAGAAGGCTCTTATTGACTTCACAATCTGGGACGGGGACGATGCTAACTTGAACCACTATCAACATTTATTTTTATATTCAAATTTATTTACATAAAAATTTAAATATTTAATTAAGACTCATATTCATATGTATATTCATCCAAAAAAAAAATAGATATGCATATGAATAATTATCTGATCTATATTAAAATATTTAATTTTTAAAAAAATATATAATTATATTAATATAATATTAATTTCATTACTATCTATTAAATGATATATTTGATTTTATGATCATAAAACTTAGCTATCCAACTTAAATCCATATTTGTATCTATAATTTTACCATCTAGTTTATATCTAGAGCTATCAATTTGAGTTGGACCCATCAGATTGACCCACTCCGTCATATAAATGGAGCAGATTGAATCCATATTTTAACAACTCATTCAGAAGCGGATTAAATGACCCATCCTGTTTGAATTGACGGGTCGAGATGGATCGGAGTAAACTGGTCCGTCTTTTTTTTTTTTTAGTATTGAAATTACCGACCTCCATCTATTAAAAAAAAAATTATCCAACCCTCAAATCTGAGAAAGAGAGGAGACATTGAGAGACTACCACTGCCGCATTCGAACGCCGTCGGCCCGTCGCCCAATTTCGTTCATCCGACGATGGCAAGCTCCTTCGAACCTCCGTGCTCCTCGATGCCTGCATAGTGGCACTCACCCCCCCCCTTCCTTACCCCACTCCCCAACGAGTGTGTTCTGAGCCCCGCAAGCCGCGAACTCCTCCGCGCTCCTCGACACCCGTATTTCAATGCATTCTGGATCCCCGTGAGCCGCAAACTCCTCCACACTCCTCGACACCCGCATTTCAATGCCCCCCACCACCCTGGCACCCCCTCTCCCTGCCTTGATGCCCGCATCCCGACCCCTGCGAGCTCCTTCACACTCTCCAATGCTCATATCCTGACCCCTCTCCTCCCCTACTCCCCATCGAGCTCCTCCCGACGCCGCAATCCCATCCCCCCACTCTCCCCCCTTCCCCTGCTCCCCCACGAGGTCCTCTGCCTCGGCATTCGCACCTCGATCCCTGCAACTTCTCCTGCAACCGCACACACCCATCCTCTACTCGACATCCACCCCATCCACTGCCCCCTACCCAGATGCCCACACCCCATCCCACCCTCTATGCCCCTTTCCCATAATGCTCCCCACATGCCACGACCGCTGCACTCACATCCCCCCCCCTCCCCTCCCACGTAGGCTCCCTTTATAATTTTTTTTAAAAAATTTTTTTGATGAATTAACCATTTAACCCACGATCCATGATAGATCGAATCGAGTTGAAATCTTTCCAACCCACCGATTAAACTGCCAGTCCATCCCACCCCATTTAGAGATGAATTGATGTAGATCAAGATAAGTCGGAGCAAATTGATCCTCGACTGCTCTATTTGTATCCATATCCATTTAAAATAAATATACACATAAATTTTTATATTTAATTAATATTATATTAATTTAATAAAATAAATATAAATATATAAATATCTGATCCAATTTTAATTTTATTTTTAAAATATTAAAAAAAATTAATAAAATATTATAGTAGAATTTCTGAAAGCCTCAAGTCCTTTTCACGTCTATTTCTTTTATTTTTTTCACGATAAATGCCATCATCATCCATAGAATTAAATTCTCACAAAAAAAACAACTTAATTGTGACGTCTGCCAAGTAATAAAAATAGGAAAATCGACATATTTTAAATGGAAACCAAGCATGTAGTATTTTTGCTTCACAAGCAACAAGGCAGTCCCGAGTTACGGACATCACAGTCAGTCCACTGTGGCAGTCACAGAGATTAACATTTCCACAAACATAAGACGAGCAACGGAAGGGAAGAAACCATATGGAAGATAGGAGGAGGAATAAATCCTAAGGAAAAGGAGGAGCGATCCGAGGAAGGGGAGGGGATGAGGCAACTTGGTCTTCACTTGTGTATCATCTGGGTGGCGGCGGCGGCGGTGGCCTGGTTCTCCTGCTGCTGCTGGTAGTTGAGGGGCCTCCGGAAGAGCATGATGTGCGGCTCCGGGCGGTGGATCGCGTAGTGCACCCAACCCCGGCTCTGCTGCACCCCAATCGCTCGCCACTCGTTCTGATCGATCGATTCCACCAACAAAACCAACCATTGGCAAGATCAGTACCGCTTGATCCATCTCTGCCAATAGATTCCGAAGAAAAAAGGGAAAAAGATAAAAGAATCCTACGATCGGGGTGGAGATTAGATTTGGATTACCTCGGAGAGGAGGCGGTTCTTGGGAAGCAACTTCGCCACTTCAGGAGGGAGAACCACGTGCCTGGGATCAAAGAACGGCATGGATCGAGAAGATTAGGAGAAAGAAATGGATCTTTTGGGACCTCTAGGGTTTTCCTGGTACTACAATGAAGAGATAAAGGAGGAGATCGGGGTGAAGAGAGGACCTGTATTCATAGGTATCGTCGAAGTACTTCTCCGAATACTGGATCTGGCCCATTTCTCCCTTCCTCTTTTCTCCTCGATCAAATCTCTCTGAAAAAAAGAAGCAAAAAGCGAGAAATCAGATCGAAACCATCGTTCTTCAATCAAAGTCATCGAAATTAAAAAAAGTGGAATTACCAGCACGAAAGGAGGCGCCCAAACCCTAGAGCGAGAGACGGAAGCTAGCGTCTCAGAGAGACGAGGGGGAGAGTAGAGGAACCGCTTCGGTAGTGGGGCTCGGGGTTTTCCCTGGTCTGTGATAGGGATGGGATATTTAAGGGCTGTGATTTGACGTTGAGGGGCCCTGTTTTGGGAAAAAAAAAATAGCGAGCGGCATTTTGAAATTTGAAGTCTCGAAGCGGAGTGGCCAGGTTACAGTGTACCTGCTACACACGGAGACTTCTCTGCTAACGGTAAATTATTAATTGGTCGGATGGGTCTGCTACAATGTGACTCCAATTCAAATCGAATGGACTTGGTTGAACCATATAACCATATTATAATTCATCCCAAAGAACTTGAACCCATATTGGACCTACACTGAGATCTCTTAGGTTTCATTGATTACTGAGAATTATATCATTAATAACTGACCGATCTAAAATTATCCAAGCTTGAAATATTTATCAATGAAATATAAAATAATTTTTTAAAAAATAAATCTGAATAATAATTATTTGATGGATAATTATATAAAATTTATTGACTCAAATTTAGAAAAAATACAGAAACATCTCCTCAAATTTAATTCAATTTTATTTTTTTTTTTATTTTAAAAAGTATTAAACTGACTCTTCTAGTTATCGATATATTTTAATATACTCCAGTCATTTATTTTCGGTGATAGAATAATATCACATGACCGTCACATGATACCATTTTTTATAAAATAATAAAAATATCCTTATCTCCATCTCTTCCCTCTTCCTTCTCTCCGATTGATCCTCTCTTTCTCCATCATCAGCATTCTTTTTTTCTCTTATGCTTTCTCCTCGCCCCTTCTTTCTCATCTATTTTTCCTCCTTCATGATGGCTTCCTCCATCTCCATTTCATCCATTATTGATGATACCTCTTCTCCCTCCACTCCTTCTCACACACTTCTCCTTCTCCTCCTCCTCCTCCTCCAAACTTACCTATGAGGTCTTCCTCTTCATGGTGGCTCCTTCCAGCTCAACCATTCTTTATTGGTGACCTATCCATCCCCCTCCTCCCTTTCATCCTTGTCGATTTTCTTCCTCCTCCTCCTCATCCTCCAAGTCACCTATGAACTATCCCTCTTCCCTTCCCTTCTCCTAACTCATTTCTCCTTCTCATTCTCTTCCTCTTCAAGCCCAATGAACCATCCCTCTCCTTCTCCTCTCTCCTCCTCCCATCCATGACCATCCCCCCTTCCTCCTCCACCCTTCTCCTCCTCCTCCTTCAATCCCACTCATAAAGCCTTCAATGCCGTTCTTTTCCTCTACATCGACCTCCATGACTCACTCACCTCCTTCGTAGTGGCTTCCTCTATCTTCACCTCTTTCTCACAGTGATCCCTTCTATTTAAGCAAGAGTATTTCGTCCATTGAGAGAAAGCTAATATCGTTAATTGCTAAGTGAATGATTGAATTATATTAGAATATAAGAAGAATCAGTTTGATATTTTTTTAAAGTACAAGGAGTGCGGGTGAAATTAGATTGAAGTCGAGAAGGTATTTCTAAATTTTTTTTTAAATTTTAAAAAAATACTTAATATAAAGTCAAGTAAAATAGGGCTGGAGTTGGATTCGAACCGATCTGAGGGCGGACCAACTTTCGGCCAGGCTTCAGACTAAGTCTACAACAATTCAGGCTAGACTTGGGCTTAAAAAAGAGTCCGTTTGTCTTTTGGGCCGGCTCAGACATACCTTTAGCCGACTTAGGCCCAATCAAACTGAAATATCTGGTCCATATTATTATCTTTCCATCTTCTATTTTTCCTCATTGTCACCATTCCAGTATGATCCACAATGATAGGAGAAAAGCCGGCGGCACGGAGGTGGGTGGAGATGGAGACTCAGGGGGCGGAGAGAAGAATGGAGTCCGAGAGAGGTGGCTCGAAGGCGGCGGAGATGGGGGACTCTGGGATGGAGAGGAGGATGGAGTCTAGGAGGGAGGCTGCTTGGAGGCGGGCGAGGCTGATGAGGAGCTTGTCGAGGAGGGAGCCGATGGGGTTAGAGAGGGAGGCGAGGGTGTGGAAGGGATGGCAGAAGAAGTCGGCAATGCGATGGAAGCTGTGAGCATGGAGGGGTGGCGGAAGGGGTTGGGGACGCGATAGAAGCGGCGAGCATGGTAGATGAGGTAGGAAGCAACAGTGAGGTGGGTTGCGGTGGTGAGGATGACAAGACAGGCACCATGATGATGACTGGGCTAAGCACTCACAGTGAAGGGGAGGATGGCTCGATCGATGACTATGACGCACTGCTCACGATGGTTGCTACCGCCCCATCTCCACTACAATGATGTTTCCCACTCCAACGATGGCCTTTCTCTATCCGATCCAACGACGACAGTGCCCTCAATATGAGGGAGAATGGGAGGAGATATAGGGTTTGGATGGAGTAAACAAGGAAGGAAAGAGCAGGGGAGGAGAGTCATGGGGTGGATCAGGCTCGAGCTTGATTTTGGCCCAGTCTGATTGGGTTCGGACTGAGTTCGAACCTTAAATCTTAAAATATTTTTAGAACTAAGCTCGCCTGAAATTTGAAAAAATATTTCAGATCGGGCTCGGATAGGAATATGGCCTGGCCCAATATTTTCAGTCCTAAGTATAAACATCTAAGCATATTCTAACATATGATTGCTCTTGTTTTTTCTATCCCATGAAGTTATGTAATAAATTTCACATATCAATATTTTAGAGATTGAAAGGTAGATAAATAACAATAATATTATATATCAATAAATTAAAAATTGTTAAGGCCTAGTCCGTCGGATGGGCCTAAAAACCTCAAAATCAGATTTAACTCAAAAATTTCAATGGGTCCACCTTTGGAATATATGCCTAAGCCATTCATTAATGGGTTGAGATTGAGTTTGGGTTTGGGATCGGCTTAGTTTTACATTAGATATGAAGTTTGTGGGGTTTGAATAATAACTATTATAAAGTTGGGGTAAAAGAAGGCCAAGAGCGGGTAAAGAATGTCCCTATGTTGAAGCCTTTTGGCAAGATGAAGGATAAGATAGAGAAGATTGTAGGGAAGATAGAGATTGATGCAGGGTTGTCCTGTAATGAAAGGACAATCTTTGGCCTCTATTATAATATTCTTTTTTTTTTTTTTTGAAATTTTGATACATTGGTTGAATGAGTCTTAAATTAAGAAGATAATCAAATGATTCTTGCTTAAGTAATGCTTCTTTTTCGATAAAAAATATATATTTTTTTATAAAATCAAAAATATATTTATTGAATGTAAAAGACTTCTAGCTTCTTTGTTTCTTATTATACTATTGGTCAATATAAAACAACGTATGTTGAGAAAGAAAAGTGTTAATATGGATGATAAATATTTTTAATAATATCAGTAAATTTTGCACAAATTTGAGAATCGGGTGGAAGTCATAATGGATTTATGATGTTAATTTGCTTGTTGAGAAAGATGATAAAAACCAAGGGCATAGATGGTGAAGGTGGAATGAAGAAGAGGAGAGGATGGTAGGGGGGATTAATTGGTTTTTTTTGCCCCTCTTTTTTTTATTATTTTAGTTTTGATGCGGAAACAACGTCACAATTTAGTCATGGATGCCTTAAAATTTTTGTTTGCATATGGACGCTCGTAGGATTAGATTGGTGTAGTGGAACATGCCTGCTTACCGTCACTATTTAGGTTATCTTAGTCAATTCAACTAGATAAATTCAATTGGTGCCAAGTGAGCTCCGGACTGTGTCCGAACCTAGTTTCAGGCCAGTTTGGGCATACACTTGGCTTGCCTCATTCCAACCCTACATGAGACTGATCGATCGATAGAGGGTGCCACATTTTGTCATAAGAGTTCTTACTCGTCACAATTCATAAGTAGGGATGGTAATTATACCCAACCCATCGAATATATGATCCACTCCGATTTGTTTAAACCCTAAGACAGGTATGGAATATAAATAAAATACCCAAAATAGATTCGAGCCAGGTGCAAGTAAAGGTATACTCCAAATCCAAACCATATAACCTTAATTTAAAACCCCTATTCCAAAGTCAAATTATTTTAAAATATTTGTATGATAAGTTTCTTATCTGACTTGATCCGATCCATTGTGTTTACTTAATCTAATCTGCATCATCTAGTTTATCCAACACAACTTGACTAAAGGTGAGTGCAAGATAGATATGAATACGAGATTTTTAGTTATGAAATGGATATTGTTGCTGCAAGGCTCCGAAAAGAGGTGAGCAAGGTCGGTTTGAACCGAGTTGGAGAGCTGTTGAGGATCGAGTTGGTATAGATCACGAATGAATCTGTAAAAATAAGTTTTAAAATTGTAGGGTACTCTCCGATTTAGAATCTTCCGATGCTTAAGTCAGTCGGACTTTGAGAACAGATTGTGGAAATGGAGAAGCAGAAAGCAAGATGAGTTTAAAAGTGGAATGAAGTGAAGAGAACTCTGATTTTCTTCAGCAGAAAATTTGGTAGATTTTGTCTCTATGAGTTCAGACTTACCTCTTGGAAAATATCCTGTCTCCCTTATATAAAAGGAGCTCGCTTAAGCCTTAAGAAAGTTTGTTAGGCCGTTAGAGATTTGTGAGGCCGTTAGGTTGTTATAGTGTAGAGATCGTGAGGCGGTTACCTATATGACGATGAATTGAAATATAGCTGAAAGGCAGTTATTGCTGAGTTGGATTACAGCTGTCGGATAACCATCTGTATCTCTGGTGGCACGTAAGTAATAGACTGATATGGAATAGCTGATATCGATGACTATCTGAACTGGACATCATACTTTTAATGTTAATAATGATGTCGATGGAGTACCGAAGTAAGATGACGCAGATTGGATACAAACAGAGATGAGCGTCCCGTCTATCAGCAGTTTTGGATTAAGTCGACTAACAGATAGTGCTGAAGCGGCAGATCGATCATAGGCTAATGTAATCACGAAAGAACTATTGACTCAAATAATAATCTACTGTTATGTATCTAAATGACGATGACATCAGATAATATATACCAACAGGCGTAAATATTGACTAATCCGATCCACGTATGCCTTGTTGCCATCCCTATTCGACTCGTTAGTCCGTCTGCGTAGGTGATGGGTGGGTTTGCTCCTGGACCGGGTTAATTTAGCTCGGATAATTTATCCTCAATGTCCTGTCTGTCCCGTAATTTATACTAACATGGGTCTCCCTCATCCTTTCCCAACGCCTTCTCTCCATGCATTATAAAGAGCCCTAACGCGGTGGAAAAAAGGGCGAGAAAAAAGCGGTCGACTCCGCCGGAGGTGGACTCGAGGCTCTACCAGTCGGTGATCAGGTAAGCAGTAGTGGTTTCCTACTCTCTTCCTTTTCTTCTTCCCCATACATTTGCCCCTCTATTATTATTATTTTTGCTTTTTTATTTGTATTAGACAAATAAGTTTTCTTCAGTTATATTTGAAAAAATCAAGGACATGTTATTCGCCGATATTGCGTTTTTTTCTTGCACTTGCCTCTGAGAAATGTCTTGAAGGGGTTTTGTTAATTCAGCTAATCTAGTAGCATCGTTGAAGCGAATAAGATTCTTCGAGAAGAAAAATAATTATCAGTGTAAGGTTTGATAAAGAAATTTTATGAACAATTTACTGAAGAAAATGATCTGCAGTGATTAGAAAACAGATTAAAGATTCCTGCTTTTAATCCCATTGAAGATGTTGAAGGCTTAATAAGTTTCTAAAAAAGAGAACCTTTTTGAATAAGTTGTACCCTTCCGAAGAATTTTCTTGATGTGCTTTCTCGAAGCGTGCAATTCTGCTGTGAGAACAGATTGTACGGCTTTCTCAAGTTTAGACAGTATTGAATTTAAGAATAAACTTGTACAATCAAACCTACTCCTATTTCTACCACGACTTCTCGAAACAAATTTGAAGTTGATGTTGGTATTAACCAATGTAGGAACTCATGATTCAACTCTCTATGGACGAAGGCATATAAAAGGATCCACTAGTGCATCGATGAGTTTGAAAGAAGAGTTAGATTTTTGCACTAAAGCAGAAAACAAACTGGTGGCAAGTTTTGCTGCTGGCTTTCTATTCTTTCAACCTCGCCTTTTCTTGATTGTCCCCATCGATTGGTGTCATATTGGCCAAGTTCTTGGGGCATGCTCTAGGCATTTTGCAGCACTTATGTTTGACTGGTTGAACTTACTGGGGCAGCTTGGGAAGGTCTAAAGGTTTCCAAATAGGCTTTCGATCATCCAATATTTAGATTGAAGGTTGTTCTTTTTACTGTGGTGTCTTTCTTCCATCGGCCTCATGATAATCATAGATCAGACAACCCTATGACAATATGAGCACTACTGTCAACTCATGTGATTCATTCACAGCCTCCCATGAATGCAGAAAGGGGAATTAACCAGCAGAATGTCTGTCTGGTTGTGGAATTTCAGTAAGAGCTAATGAGAATGGGATTTGAATATTTCTCTGTTATCTAGAATTTTGGCAAGCATTTGGCTGTAATGGGTGTTTATCTTCTTGTCATTGTAGGAGGGGCTTAGCCTTTCCTTGCTAGGAAAAGAATACTAGATAATTTCAAGTGATGTATGGCCATCCAATTGAAATTATTTGGTTTCACCACTTTGCTAGATTATCCATCTTACTTAATCGTGGCATGACCATGGTTTTTCTCTTTAGTTATTGTTGTGAGCTTTGGCAATTTGTCACTCTTCTTTTCTATTTATCTTTTCATATGCCATCTAATTTAATTTCTTTGATATTCATTAATTATTATTGTATTTTATGATCCATAATTGAGCATGATTCATGACTTCCTCTTTGCAGTGCTTAAAGATTTATCAGCATGTCTTGGTGCACTATTGAATCTGATCCTGGTAGGTTGCACATATCAACTTTACTTTTGATAGTGATGGCTTATTTTTGAGTCTTCTAATTATTTTGTAAATTTGAATTCAGGCAGCAATGCTTTCTAAGATTTGGAGCTGTTATTTTCCTTCTGGCAATATTTCTTTTTTCATATCTTTTTCCAAATGATGTGTAATTGCAACGTTGAAATGTTAAATAGAAATCCTAAGTAGAGCCCTGTTTGTAATGGCAAAAATGTGCCACTCGATGAAAACAAGAAACTGCACAGGTTTTTTTTTTGGTCAGCAAATAGTGTTAAAATTGTGAGGTAGACAGGTGGAATCTTAATTTTGTCATGAGGTTGAAATACATCTCTATTGTTGCCAGTGTCAAAGCCAATTTCTAGCTAGGAGATCCTATAGTATGATCGTTTTTTTAATCCTATATAATTATACAGATGAAAAATATATAATAGAATTATAATCAAATAGATGAAGCATCGAGGTGCCTTGAGGGTGTTATGTGATTGATGTATGCTATGAAGCTTGAAGGGAACACTTTGTGAGATGGCAAAACAGCCCATAATGTTACATTGCTTATATATTTGTGCAATAAAATAGATCCAAACTTAAGATGACTATGGCTGAGAAAAGAATGTGGTGATGGATTGTTGCAAAATTAGGACAGATGGAGTAAAGAATGAGTAGTTTAAGGAAGTCAGGGACTTCACCAATTAGATAGCAAAGTTATAATCTAACTAACGTGAAACGAGCATGTGACTTATAGATCTAAGGAAAATGAAGTGTTCCTGGTCGTTAGGATATCAAGTATTTAAAATTATATGGATGGGAGTTGAGAATAATGGATTGGAAAAGCTTGCTTAGAATGGATGTAACCATGAGTGATTGGTGAAGGTTTCATATTCTGAAAGATGTTTCTGAGTAGTTCAGATTAAGCTTGAAGTTCATTGTTTTCATTATTCTCTTGTATGGCTACTTATCGTGTGATATTAGCCGGTTATATCTATGTTCAAGATTCTAATCAAGTATCTTAATGGTGAGCTGGGAAGGGGGGTTTTGGAAGCCCCATTGTGCTTGCTATGCATTTGCTCAATGCATCTCGATCAATCCAAAATGATATTGTATAACACATTTAGAGGTCGGGATTTTCGTAATTTCTTTTAACCCCCAATGGCCGGAAATAGATGTACAATCATAATAGCAATTGTTCTCAGTGAATCTATGACTCTAGGACTGAATTAGGCAATAACATAAAAGATATTCAAGCAAAGCACGTTTCTTTTAATTGATACATTAAAGTATAGTTTGGGGGGATCTTTAAACCATATCATAGTGTCTCATGTATTCATGGATAACATAATAAATGCTTTTGACTAATGGTAATGTTTGCTTAAAAGTAGTCTCAAAAACATGCTTACATGAAAATTGTAGACATAAATATATCCTTGATTAGATGGTAGCTGATGTCCTTATTATATATTAGAAAGTTTATAATCATAAATCATAATCATTGTTGGTCCCAAAGTGTAGGTAAAGGTGGTTCTTGAAATAAGGTTGACATGAAATCCTAGAAAACCTCAAACTATGAAATATATCCTACTATGATTTATGATTTGGGAGTTCCTTAAGCATTGCGCAACAGTTTAATTTCATTGTGTTGTGTAATCAGTACGGCTTACTTGGGCACCCCCATGTAGTGCTTCAATTACTTATTCCAATACATATGAGAAGTGAAGGATTGTATAGATTGTCCCTAGCAAATGATGGCATGCATCTGCAACTGACAATGCAAATAAATATGCAACAGATGCCTAGATTTAGGATAGTTAAGAAACAATGTGTTGTCTTGGTGCTTGATTGGAGTCATGAAAGAGGAATGAGGCTACTAATGAAATGCATTACCGCAGGTCAAAATAAAATGTGTGCAGAAGAAGACTTGGAATGCATGGGTTTAAATTGAAGACATGAATATGAAAAGGTGCAAAGGAGATTACTTGCACATTTATAAGAGAGTAAATGGGAGGAAATCTTAAGGATATTGGTGATATCTACAACTTGATATGGCTGGAAGCGTAATAGGAGACAATAGTTAAAGATGCAAAAGGGACAAAATCTATAGTTGTGAAAGGGTCAAATACTTCAACTAATAGCTTATTGCTGTTAGGCATGGAAATTGTTGATGCAATGCTTGTGCACCATCAGCACAAGTAATTCAAGAAGGATATGATGGGCTATTGCAAGGTACTCTGAAAAGAGAAAGGATATTTGTAGGCTATGACTTCTTTGGTTCTTTAGGGAGCAGTAAGGATCGGAGAGGTTTTGATCAACACTAAAATGGGAAAAGAATAGTAGAGGTCAAGGATTGCTATACTGACATTGGGGCCTGTACTGGTTGCCTAGCGGCATGGTTTCGTATGCCCCTGTGCAGGTCCATGGCATGCCCGAGCCACATGCCCCAGACTAGGCAGTTTGGGGTGGCATGATGAACCTTGGCAGAGGGTACGTGGATAAGTTTCCAGCAATTGACTTACAACTGGAGATTAAGATGCATTTTGTTGAAGAGAAACGAGAACATGGTTTTACTTTGAAGAGTAAATAGAGCATGTTAGAAATATGATATCTTCAAACACAAAAAAGATGTATCATGTAAAGAACATACGGTGATACAAATAGAAAATCATTTTGCACAATATTGCTTAATATAAATGAATATGCATGCTAGATCTTGAAAAAGAGAAATGAAATTGTAACATGCTTTATAATGAGGTGGGAACAATGTAACATTCTTCAGAAAAAAAAAATACAGGAGAAGAATTAGAACTTGAGAATAGAACCTACTATAGAGATGAAGAGTTCATGGAGAATTTGATGGCATATCTTTTAATATGGTTGGAAGAGTTCATGGAGACCTAGAGATGAAGAAGAACATATTAAGAAATTCGATGCTCGAAGAGTACGTTGGAGAACTTGATCTAAAAAACAGTCTTCCTTGTGTAAATGGCAAAAGTAAATGATGCTGGGGACTTTGAATGATTTTAATAGTAAGTAATGATGCAAAAACCTAGTAAGATTGAATACTTGTAATATGATAGATGAGATGCACAATGGAAAGCAAAATTCTTATCACAATGGACCTACACCAAAGACCTGTATTAAGCTCATACTCTTGTGGCCTTGTAACAAACAACTCAACTACTGGTATCTAGGAGTTTTCATGGTTTATGTTATTTGAAAATTTTATGGTGTTATTTAGATAAGGTCCTGACCGGTTGCCAAACTAGAATTATGGAGGAAAACTTTTGCAGGCTGTGGATCTGAAATATGGTAGAACTAGAATTAACTATGTGGAATGCATTTTACTGGCAATGAAGATGAACTAGTGCCCTAACAGAATGCCTTTTTATGCAGCCACAACTAACTAGTACTTTATCACAACTTATATTTAAATTATCTTTGGTCGCCCCTGCTTCTTTCCTTGCCATTGGATGCCAAACCAAGCACATCCATCCCACAAGCTTTTTACATGTGCCCATATGATCTTGATTCTCCACCACTTGTTCTTGATTAGTGCAAACCATATGCTTCCACTGGTTTGTTCATCTTTCATCTCGTTCTTCACAGTTTCACCTGAATTCCTTCTTTGAGAATCTCCTTTTATGTGACTGGATCCTGATCCTCTTTATAGCCCAAGATCTGGACCACACGATGTTGGAGACCTTACTATTGTCTCATTCAACCTCTACATAGTCAAGAGGTTTATGGTTATCAAAGTACCATGCAAAGACAACTAATTCTGACAATGTTATACTTTTTCTAGTTCTGTCTCTTTCTTTGCCTATGTTTACTGGTTGCATTCACTGATGGTGGATGATCAATATCACCAAGTTGGCAACTGATTATAAAGAAAAGAGGTGTAGGATATGAAATAAATTTTGCTCAGGTCATGCTCTGACTTCTTAGGATGTTTGGATGAAACTATACTGAAACAGTTAAAGGATTATCATAAATGGAGTTTTATAGTTCTCTAGGCATAGGTTCTCTATTCACCTGAATGATTCAATTATAGATAAAATTCAAATACTATGATGTAAATCTGTTGTATGGCACCATATCTGCAATTGCTTGTTTCCCAAATTCAGCTCTAATATTATAGTCATTTTCGATGACCTTGTTGGCTTACTGTGTAGCATACAGTTGCAGCCTGATTTTTACTGACAAATGCTATGGGAGTTGTTATTTCAGTTTTTAAAATCTGCGGACTGTATCATCATAAGTTAATGGAAAAGTCATATATTGTGGTGAGAGTAGCATGACAAGCATGCGGCGTGATAGGAATATCACGATGTTCTGCTTTTGAGAGATTAAAAATTAAAAAAGATGCAGTCACCTAAGTAACAAAGTAAATGATATTCAGATGCATTTTGACATAGTCCATTAAAATGCTGCAATTTTGAAATCTTATTAGTTAAACTTTTGCATAATATCTCAATTATATGAGTAAGTGGTGGTCTCATTTTGTTTTAATTAACAAGTCTATTACATTTTCCAGGTGTTTTTACTGAACTGATACAACAGATGCAAGTAAAAGGTGTTCAGGCAAGTCTGTTACACCCTCTGCGTTAGATTCTTTGGTTTTAAATTATTTAAACATTGGTGTTTGATTATCTAATAGTGCTTGATTGGACATAAATATTTTGCATCATAGTTAGTTATTAACATCAAGAACTGATCCTTGTTACTGATCTTACAGTATATGCATCATGGTAATGATGTCCTTTAGTTGTGATGTCCTTTAGTTGTTAGTTTCAGTTACTTTAGGGCCCATTCTTTTGTGGGTAAATCATGGGAAAGTTGGTCAACTTTCCCATTGACCAACTTAGCTATGTTCTCATGTTTCTTTAGGTGGATAAATCATTTTCCCATGAATAACATTTGCCCATGAAATGAGGGGAAGTGAGGTGGGTAACCAAGAAAATAACCTTTTTATTTCATTCATAATATATCCCTAACCCCATAATAATAATAATATAATAATATATAATACTATCTTATATAATATAATATAATAGATTATTAT
The DNA here is from genome assembly GCF_000442705.2 of Elaeis guineensis. NCBI lineage: Eukaryota > Viridiplantae > Streptophyta > Magnoliopsida > Arecales > Arecaceae > Elaeis > Elaeis guineensis. Next base: position 100,547,772 of record NC_026003.2, read on the forward strand.
ATATAATAATATTTATATAATAAAGGGTAATATGGGAAATATAGATAAATTTTAGCAACTTATTCAGAAAAGTAGTAATGCAAAAGAACATGGGTAACAGATTCTCGAATCATTTTCTAATGCATAAAAGAACATGGATAAATTATTTTTCTATTTAAATGTTGCCCGAAAAATAGTTATCAAGAAAAATACAGATTCCTAGATAAGTTTTTTATCCTCAAAAGAGCGGACCCTTATGGTTAATGTTATATATTTTTGTAATTAATCCAAAAGCGTGGACCTTGTTAGTAGTTATTTGCTCATCATGCATGGAGTGTGTGGCAAGCTTTATTTTATCTGTTTTTTTGTTCCTTTTAGCCTTATAAAAATGATTAAAGATCAAATGGTGATCTTTAAGATGCCAATTTTTATCTGATTGTTTGATTACAATATTGTTGTTCGGTCCCCAATAATGTATATATTACTTATTTGAGAGCCTAGGAGTACTGCCTGACTGTGCTGACTTGAGATCATATTACAATCTTAGTGTGTGGAATTTGTTAATCTTATACAGGTCTGATTATTAGGATTATCAACAGGTTTTAAAAAAATGGCTGGTGGATATTTCGTAAAACTAGGTTTCAATGCATGGCATAAAATGGAGTACACTTGTGGATGGAGTTCTGTACGACAAGGGGCATTTGTGTAATTTAACTACGACATTACTTTTGTTATCATCACTCATTTAATGCATGGTAAATTAGAAAATGTCCTTTCTTAAAATGGATCTGAATTATGGGAATGCCATGCAGGTAACCTGCATGCTGTATATGTATATATGTATGTATGTATGTGAATTTAGACACATCTATTAACTTTGCTGTATGTATTCAAGTATGATTGGGTCCTGCTCGGGACCTTTTAAGACTGGCTCTGATTTGACACTGATGACTAACTTCGAATACAGTTATTGATTTCTTGCCAAGGAAACTTTGAACAACTCACAGGACGAACAGGGAACCTTGGAAGGCTGCCAGGATAAATGGGTTGAATCTGGAAGGCCAGCCTACCATTGTTATTGCAGATTAAGCTCCTGCAGATGTAGCAAGTGCTCTGAGAACCTGCTAGGTTGAGAAAGAGTCTTTTGAAAATAATTTTAACTATAAATAATAGATGTGTTAACTCCTCGACATAACTAAATCATGTCAAACAAGTGAAAGAGAGCAATGCCCTTGAAGAGAGGGCAAACTAGAAACATGTGTCTGGTACTTTGTGGAAAGAATCAGGATATCGAAATTATTTAAGTTATGCAAAAAATATTATTCTGGAAAGTTACATTATATTTGCTTGTAAGGATATCTTAGAAACCATACTGAGTACATACACCATTCCATCATTTTTGTATTAAAAATTGTGGGCACAAGTAAATATCAGATTCTTGATCTCTGACCATTTTTCCTTGCTAACCATCTGTAGATCTATAGCTATATTCCTTAACATCTGCTTTGGTTCTTAACATATTCTTTTTTTTCTCCTGTAAAAATTTCTAATGTAATGATTGTTAACAATGAATGATTTTTTGTTGTCTTCAAGTGTGTGAGTTTCAGGCAGGAAATGAGTTCAGTGGTAGTGATGTTTGTATGAAAAAGTGATAGAGTTAGGGTTGATGTTGAAAGATGTAATGTGTTGAGGAGAAATCTGATTATCCTTGCTAGAACCTTACACATGTCATGCATCTGAAAGGCTCCATGTTTTGGACCCACATGGTCCTGTGCTTAGAGTGAGTCGCAGGGGGGAAAGAAGTGGCTCCATGGAACACAAAAATTGGGCGTGGAGGGGCAGTTTTGGAATGGGAAAAGTGGAATCAAACTCACAGAGGTGGAGATGTGGAAGTAATTTGGAGTCTGGAGCGTGAATGGAGAGCGTGGATAAAAAGCAAGGTGGAGACATGTGGGCCCGACCCCCAGCTGTTTGTGTTATGCATACTAGCAATTTTCTGAGCTTTGTTCCCTTGAAAAACTAGTTTGGCTATGACTATGAATCATGAAGCATATACATGGATCCTTGGAATAATCAAGCAGATGATCAACATTTACATGGTTGGTTGCTTGTGGTTTTTCGGTTATCTTTGAGTCAAATGTCCTATATATTTTTCAACCTCAGTTTTTTGTCCTTTTCCTTTTAAACTATAAAGCCTCAAGCATATTAGTGGGTTTAGTTCTTTGGCAATAGCTGTTGCAACTCTTTCAACATGGTTTAGTTTCTTTGCATCGGAAGCTTAATTTTGAAATTCTTTTGTCATTGAGCTTTCAACATGGCTAGACATAAACACTCCGGCATAAGAATTGTCAAGTATGTGATCCTCTCTAGGTTTATGATTGTTGAACTTTTAGTGGCTGTCTTTGTGTTCATTTTGATCATTACTTGATTTATCACTGCAACATGTTTGCCATGGACGCTTCCTGATCCCTTATGAACTTCACAACTTTGATGGCTGCCATCTGTTTTCTGATTTTATATTATACGTAAACTTGATTCAGATGTAGTTATTTGTTCATATGTTTTTTTTTTTGGACTATTAGGTGGAGGAATTGTATTCACTAGACCTCGACTCCCTGAACAATTTACGGTTTGTAACCCTTCCAGTGCCATGTTATTTTTGTTTATTATAACTTTATTTGTTCTCTCCATCCAGTTGGTTGAATTGCTGCAAATTTTGCAGGCCGGTCTATGGGCTGATATTCCTTTTCAAATGGCGACCTGGTGAAAAAGATGAACGGGTCGTAATAAAGGATCCAAACCCAAATCTATTTTTTGCCAGCCAGGTTAGCAGCATTAGTCATTAGCTGCAATTTTGCTATCTGCTAATTACATCCTTGTGTTATTTAGCTGATTTAATGTGCCTGCAGGTTATTAACAATGCTTGTGCAACCCAAGCAATCCTTTCTGTTCTGATGAACTGTCCAGAAATAGATATAGGCCCAGAATTGTCGATGTTAAAAGAATTCACCAAGAATTTCCCACCGGAACTCAAAGGCCTGGCTATCAACAACAGTGAAGCTATACGAGCAGCACACAACAGCTTTGCAAGACCGAGCCTTTTGTCCCTGAAGAGCAGAAAGCTGCAGGGAAAGATGATGATGTATACCATTTCATAAGTTATATACCTGTGGATGGCGTTCTGTATGAGCTTGATGGGCTGAAAGAAGGCCCTATCAGCCTTGGGCAATGCCCTGGTGGACAAGGAGACATGGATTGGCTACGGATGGTGCAACCAGTGATCCAGGAACGGATTGATCGATACTCTCAAAATGAGATAAGGTTTAACCTTTTGGCGATTATAAAGAACAGGAAGGAGATGTATACAGCTGAACTGAAGGAGCTCCAGAAGAAGAGGGAGCATCTTCTGCAGCAATTGAATGATCATATGATTACAGGTAACAAGCAAAGTTCTGCTGTTGAGGCAATAAATAAAGCACTTGCGGAGGTGGCCTCTGGGATAGAAAGTGCAACCGAGAAGATAATAATGGAGGAGGAGAAGTTCAAGAAATGGAAAACAGAAAACATACGGAGGAAGCACAATTACATTCCATTCTTATTCAACTTTTTGAAGATTCTTGCAGAGAAGAAACAATTGAAACCTCTGATTGAGAAGGCGAAGCAAAAATCATGTAGTCCTAGATGAAGATTTTGTGATCCGGGATTCTCCAAATGACAAAATGTTACTAATGGATGCTACGAAAGTTGTACCAGTCTCTCCTTTTTTCTGTTGGGCAGTCTTATGGGAAAGGTTGAGATTGCAGGATATTCTTGTTAGAATGTTTATTTATCCACTCAGAGAACTAAATCACTTGTTATCCCTGGCACATTTAGGTCTATGAACTTAAGCCAATCCAAGTGGATTCTAGGAGTTTCTGAAACTGTTATAAATATATACCAGCTACTTAATGAATCCCCGCCAAAACCGTTGCGACGGCCATTGTTTGGTATGGCAATTCTTTCATTTGGAGCCCCATCCACAAGCAGTACCTTTCAAGATGTTTTGCATGGTCATGAATGCAATGGTTGTCCTGTCTGCTTTGCATCTCGTTCAATTTCTTGAAATAATAAATCACAAATAAAAATAGCTTACTGTCAGGTAGGCCATATAGATTATTATCATGTACTGATATTTTTTGAAGAGGACTATTGCCGTCAAAGGTCATTTTATTTTATTTTATTTTTCAGTGAAATGGCCTTGATCTGACATATTTTTAGGGGATGGTAGCAGTGTGAACCAAGTTTTGGTTCTGGTGGACCTGGCAAATATCGAGCGAATTAGTAAAATGCCATTGCCAATGAATATAAAATGCTCAGGGGCGATGGTTACGTCTATGCATAGTTGTTTGGGCCACCAAACTGGCAACTAGTAATCAACCATTTTCCATGATTTGCAGTAATTCTATATTGCGCCAACTCTCTTGTGCCGTGAGGGCAATGAATTTACTGATCCGTCTGGTGATATCAACCATCTTGAGCCATGAGGTAATGGATCTCTTACATGCACAAAGTGGTCTTCATGTGCGGTACTATGATGAATTGGATGAGGTCAAGGGGTTTGTTGACAACATACATTGATTTTATCAACAAAGATTTTATCACTTAAATTTCCCTTGTTTACCGTGGAATTGTAGTTCAGATGGCACCATCTCTTATCATTTGGATAAAAGGATAGGTATTTGATTTTGATTGGCATTCGTATATCAGCAAGTCTTGGTTTTGCAAGTGGTAGCTTGGCCTGCTTGTAGTCTAGGCTTTGGTCTTGATGAGTTAAAGTAATGTAGCGTGTGGAGATGGTACTTTTTTTATTAGAGAAGGGTTCATTTTGTACAAATCATCATTGGATTATGCAATGGCTATTCGAATTTGTGCAGATGAATGAATGAAAAGATACGGAGAGCTTTAAGAGTTGTATAAACCAATGGCTGGTGTTATAAAAAGAGATCAATTATTTTTTCGTATGGAAGATACAATCCAAACTCATAGGGTTGTCTCTTTTCCATCTTGCTAGAAAAAAATTTGATCGCCTAGACACATCAAAAATGGCTGCTTGGAGATATGTGTGGATGGAGAATTTAGAATGCTTTGAGATTTATGCTGGATGTGACCTAATAATTTATAAAAAATTAATTAATTTTTTGTGTGAAAGATACAACCTGAACCTAAGGGGATTATCCCTTCTTGATGTGCCCATTGTTTATTCTCCATGCGGTTCTTAAAACCTGGGGATGGAAATCATTCTCATGCTTGAAATTTTTGCCCGCAAGAGCAAACACACCCGAAACCGGACCTGAAGCCCGGCCATAACACTTTGGGGCCACGGCGGGGCCCGCGCCCTGCTGCAACCCTTTCTCGGTTGATAGTTTGCTTCCTCTTTCTAAATAGTTTCCATTAAAAAACCCGAGAGGCTTCCAGTTTGCGCGGTTTCTCGGCAGTATTCGCTCCTGCGAAGGCGAGGCTATATATAAATCGAGAACCTTCGCCAAACCCCACAGATGGGGTGATCTCTCTCTTTGTCTGCGTACGAGAAAACCTTCCGCCATGGAATGTCTCGACACCCCCGCCGTCTCCTCTCCTGAAGCCCCGCCGGTGCGACCCCGTCCTCGCCCAAAAACCCCCTCCCCAGGTGAGGCAAACTCTGATCCTCTCTTCTTAGTGATCATTTTCTATTCCGGAGGATCTTGAAATCTTTAAAGTTTTTGAGTTGGAAACCTTTTATCGGATCTTAGATTCTATTCCTGAATCATCTGTAGTTACTGTTGTTATGACGAATGCGTTGTTGATAATGTTGGAGATGGTGTTTAGAGATTGATGGGGTGTGGTGGATTTTCTTGGAAATTGAAGGGGAATCCTATTTTTGTTGTAAGAAGATCTGGATGCTAGTCGGAATATTGAGGAGAGGATAAAATATGGTGCTTTCTTCACTCTCCTACAGTGCAGTATGTTGGCTCTGAGGGGAATTGATTCAATTTATCTCTTTGTTCTAACTATTTACCAGAAAATTCTACAGTGAAATAATTTTTTAATTCGGAAAATAAAGGATTGGTAAGGGGTAAACCAGGGTAAAACAAGAATGGTTATCTCCTCAAGAAATCAATGCTAGTTGTTTGCACAAATTGAGCAGTTATGTGAATTGAGCAACTAGATTTCATTGTATGCAATAGTTCTAAGTCAGGAAAAATATGTCTTGCATTATGATTCTTGAAGCCATTTTTATACTTAAAATTTGGAAGGCCCAATAAGTCTAAAAAAATGTTTGTTCTTTATGAACTCCTTATTGTAATTGAGTTGATATCCATTGGAATTTTTTTGGGGACTTTTAGTTCTACTGGTATTCCTAGAAACTCCTAGTTCAATTTAAGCATTTTTTCAGTTTCTGCTTATGATTAGAAATAGTCATTTATTGATATCAATTAGGTTTTAGTTCCTTTCTGCATTTATAGTTTCAGATATCAAAGGGTTGATAGGGTGTGGAATAGTGTTACCAAGTCAAAGTTCGGCAGAACATCTTAACATAAGGAGTTCAACTTTAAGTTGGTTAAGGAATAGTTGTTGAATGAAAAAGGTGGGGTTTTGGTTGTGAGTAGTCCTTTTATTGTGACTTGTCTTTTTATAGTCCTCTGCTAGTTATTTATTAGATCAGAAAAGTCCAAACTTATTTGCTTTCACTGTAATCTGCACAGCTTGACGACATTTGTAATTCTAATATTTTTATTGATTAAAATATTTCTCTTATGCGGGGTATCTGCATATCCCATCTATACCGCCACCTTCACTCTCTATTTTAGGGATTAATTTAGGAATGTTCTTGATGCAATGGGAATTTAGGTGATCAAATGCCTATTCTAGTTTTCTGGCCAAGAGTATTACAAGAAGTTAAAGCTACAGATAACAAATTGAGCTCCTTCTGTATTGGGACAGTGTTGTGGTATCCAGCGAGGTATAGAAAAATTGAAATATTCTGGTGAAGGCATTTTCTTCACATAAAGATGTCACGTGTAGAAAAAGGATTAACATATTTTAGATAAAGAATGTAGTTTTCTTTAATAGAAATCAAGATGTTGGTGGCAAACCAATTGATTTTTGTTAAATCACGTAAAACACAAATAGGACTATAGAGCTTTATTTGATGACTACTAATGGGTAGGAATTGAAGGAAAAATGACTGACCACATAGTTGCGCATCTTCACTTCTTGTTTGCACAGAACAACTGCCATTTTCTACATTAATTCACCTAGAAAACCACATCTTGATGCTGTATTGTGTATTCTTCTATATCTAAAAAGTGCTTAATTTTCGTATCGTCAATATAAACAAGTGCTCATTCATATATTGGGCATGTTCATCATTTGATTGAGTATATACCATGGTCTTTGTGGTTGTATTGGTTGAAATCTAATAAATCTGGAGAAGAGACAAAACATAGAAGATCTAGTGTAGAAGTTCAATGTCATGTTATATGTGGAATCATGTGCCTGGATATTTCAAATTAAAACAAGTTTTTTGATCAAATAAATAGATCATATATTGGTAGGCAAGTTGTTGGATGCAATATTTCTTGAAAGAACGCAACATATTGAAGTAGGCTCATTGGATATTGAAGAGGTTGGAGATTATCGTGTAGATAATACCATACATGAAATCAAAAGATCAACTTGTTGATGCATTCTGGTTTGGAAACATCTTAAGCTTTGCTACTTCAATACCTATCTGATAGGTGGGTGGGTAAGGTTTCAAGCAAAGTTTGCCATCTCGATATTGGATCCCGTACCAATATCATGTTATTATAATGTTAGTATATGATTCGATATGGTACGAGATAGTATATCGAGTGTCCGTACAATATGAGATAGTATATTGGTATGAGATTGGGGGGATGGTATGGTACGGATGTACCAGTGTTGTGCAAGGTTCCAGTGCACATTTGGTGAGACTCAGGGAGAGGTTGGTAGCCGAAAAGGACTCGGTGAGATTCTAAAAGAGGATGGTAGCCGAGGGGGTTTGGTGAGACTCAGGCTGGGATTGGTAGTAGAAGGTGGCTGATGTATTGGCAACAATTATGGGAGTCGACAAGGAGGGTCGACTGATGCCTGGTTGGTAAGATTAAATGGATCTAACCGCCCAGCCTGCTGATTGAGGGTGATCTAGCTTGATGCGGGTCAACTCAGGTGTGAAGCTCCTGTGCCTAGTGGATAAAGGCTAATAAACTCCACCTCCTAATGGATATTTGCATTTTGAAAAGTTGGTTAGGGACTACGGTCCTAACATGTGGTATCAGAGCGAGGTTGCAGGTTCGAAATCCGGTAGGCCCTTAGATTATTAAAAAAAAATATCGCTGGGAAGAGAAATTATTGTGCAAGGTTTCAGCTCACATTTGGTAAGAACCAGAGAGAGGTTGGTAGCCGAAAAAGACTCGATGAGACTCTGGGAGAGGATGGTAGCCGAGGGGGTTCGGTGAGGTAGCCAAAGAGGATTCGGTGAGACTCTAGAAGAGGATAGTAGCCAAGAAAGTTTGGTGAGACTCAGGCTGGGGTTGGTCGCCGAAGGTGGTTGATGTATTGACAACAATTATGGGAGTTGACAAGGAGGATCGACTGGTGCCTGGTTGGTAAGATTAAATGGGTCTAACCGTTCAGTTTGCTGATTGAAAGTGATCTAGCTTGATGTGGGTCAACTCAGGTGTGAAGCCCCTGTGTCTAGTGGATAAAGGCTAATAAACCCCACCTCCCAATGGGCATTTGTCTTTTGGAAAGTTGGTTAGGGGCTACGGTCCTAACATCAAAAGGTTCGGTCCGATACGATGCTCTATGATTTCGAGCAAGATTCATCATCTCAGTACTTGATTTTGTACATATACCATCATGTTACAGTGTTGATACATGGTTTGGTATGATAAGGTTCAACGTATCGAGACACCATGTATCAATACTAGAAATCAATCAAGTACCACTGGGATGAGACAGCATAAATGGTACCATATTGTTCAAGCAGATTTCTGGCATTGGTGCAGTGTCTCGGTACATGACAGAGTTCTATGCTGTCTATTGGTACCTAGTATTGTACTATTTCAGCAAAAAACCAATGCGGGGTTCAGTGTTGGTGTTAGAAATCTTCTTGGTGGATATTAATGATTAATAGCTGATTGTAGTTTTTGTTTGCCATTGAAGGTTTGACTTGCTCAGTAAATATTCTGAGCTTTGCTGCTTTGATATCAACCCACTTGGTTAGCGAGCCTTAAAGATTAATAGCTAATTATTGAAATTATAATTTAGTTTTTTTTTTCATGTCAGGTCTTATATTTAAAGTCTAAAATGATTAATATCGCTGCATGTGGTGGCATCTCTACCACTTGTGGAGGGAACTATAATATTTTAATAGGCAGATTACATATATAATAACTGTCCATCCCTCTTCTCTCTCCCCCTGACATCCCTACTCCCTTCTTGTTTCTTGCGTTTTTCTTTATTTTTCCTTCCTACATGCCATTAAGAAATTGTGTCTTGTTCTCTCCTCCGTAAAGAGACTGAGGGGTTTTAATTTACTTTTTCTATATATGGGATTTTTAATCTCAATGAGAAACATGAATATTTGGATTATAATATGCTGAAACACCTACAGGATGCCAACAGGCCTAGTTGGAAAAGTCAGTAGGTAGTGATACCACTGGCTTGGGTTTGCATCCTGCCCTAACCCAATTTTGGCCATGCTTCCTCCAATTCTAGTTCCCAAGTACATGCTGAAACACCTAATATAGTCTTTAAAGTAAAAAGATAGACAGCTCAAAAATAGGACAAGAACGAGCATGTTGGATTGACGGACCACAACCCACCAATGATGTTCCTATTATATGTTCGAGTGAAGATGATCAATGATTCAATAGGATGGTAGATGTGATGCTTAAAGAAGAAAATAATTGTTATTTGTGTTAAAAGGGATTACTAAGGGTGGCAATTTATGACCCAATCTATCAATTTGATCCGTGAACGATCCGCTTTAAGCGGTTTTGGGTTTGACATAAACAGATTTAGATTCTAAACAGGTTAACCCATCGAGACTTATTTATTAAATGGGTTGAGTTCAGGTTTAAACCTTTGACCTGTTTAATTCATTTAATAATTAGGTCGGATCATAATCCGACCCATTTAACCTATTTAAAACTGCTTAACCTATTTTTGACCTGTTTAACCCAACCCATTTAGTCTATTCAGCTCATTTAACCCATTTAACCTGACTTCACCTATTTAATAAATCGGTTATGTGGGTCGGATTGGATTAGCTGTTTTATAACCTGGTAGAATTTAGATTTGAATTTTTGACCTATTTAATAAATAGGTCGGATTTGAGTTGACAGGTTTTTGATCTGGCCTGTATCTGATTTGACTTGACCCATACCCGATTGCCACCTCTAGGGATTAGAAGTGCTGTGAGATTTTGATAATGCAACAAATATAAATATAAAGCAAGTTGCAATGGAACTGTAAATTCATAACGAGAGGTTAGTTGTGAAGAAGTAGAGATATTATTTTCCTAATGACTAGTAGGAAAAAAGGCGACATTTCTTGAAGCAAAATAATATCGGTAATTTCTTTTTCCATGGTATGATCTATTGAAGGTGCTTAAAGCTTTTGTTTAGCAATGTATAACATAGATGTACTTGTGCATTAGAAACTATACAATCCCTTGAGGTGGTACCTTGTGCAGACTTGCATGCTTACCAATATTTGCAGCTTTGGCTCATGGTTTGCTGAATTGTGCCAAATCAGCCGGGTCAGAGTATACCAAATCCCCCATTTTGTTTCGAATATGGGAGCTCATTTTTAATTTGTCTATTTTGAAGTTAAAGAAGTGCTCCCCAGTTTCGAACGAAATAGGGAAATCCTTGTCGGCATCTCTCTCTTCCGGCCTCCCTCTCTCTCTTCCCCCCTCTCCTGTTTCCCTCCCTTCCTCTTCCTCTTGTCTTCTCTCTCTTTTCCTCTCTCTCTTCTTCTCTCTCCCCCCTCCCTCTCTGGCTCTCCCTTTGTTGGGATGCCTTAGAACGGCATGGTATGGAGCCTTATCATAGCGTGCTAGTCATAGACTAGTATAGATCATGGTACCGGTTCGATAAACCTTGCTTTAGTTAACTGGAGAAGCTTAATCCTTTCATTGGTCAAAGAGAGAACTGGGTAATAGGAAAAAGATAAAAAAGAAAGGTCTTTGTTGCATATATGCCCCTATTAGATATATATTATTGTATATTTACATTTCAAAAATCACTATTTGCATATGTAGATGTGGACTAGAATCTTGGTTGACCAGATTTCACATCAAATTTGATTGGCCAATAGAGACATGACATTGATTGAAGCTATTTGATGTGATCTACTACTTCTAACGTTCCTAGATATAAAAAGTTATATACATTTTAAGTAACACAAAACAGTGCATGTGCTTTGACCACCTGATACATAGGCTTAGGGTCTTCAAATTATGTGATAATTAGTGTATATGTAGTTCAGAGATAATAGATCTTATAACGGCTCAGATCATTAGTGTCATGTCTCTGTCATCCGATTAGGATCAACTGAATTTATCCTAAAATCCTGTTAATAGGATTCTAGTACACCCCTCTCTCTCTCTCTGCACGCACGCACTTGTATGTATGGTGTTTAAAAATAACGATTCCAAATGTAAAATAACATTATTATCCTTTTATACGAGTACCTCTGAAAAATGAAAAAAAAATATAACTCATGAAAGTACAAATTTAATATTAATTTTTAAAGGATTTTTGTGCAAAATGTTTAAAATATCATTTTATATTTAAATTGTTATTTATTAGCACCATAAGCTGAAAATCTAATTGGAGGAGCATTGTTGCAAAGCAAGGATGATTTGATAGGTACGTATATGCAAATACTGATTTTTGTAGGATAAAAATGCAATAAGTCATTTTTCAAGACTATAAAGGGTGTCATACTGCACGAGTCTTCTGCTATTGCAAGGTCTGGGGAGGGTCAGATGTATATAGCCTGAATCCACATGTCGAGAGGTTGTTTTTGTGTTCCAACCCTTTGTCATCTTGGTCATAATGGAGCAACCTTACTGCTGCACCATGTGCAGAAGTATATATGCAATAATTCCAAAAAGAAAAATACTTTCTGTTTGCAATTTTTATCCGACATCTCAAAAATTGCATATCAATTCACTCAAAAGTACGTGACATATATCCTGTTTAAAGTAAATTTTAATAGAATGACATGTAATGGGGCTGCTAAAACATTTATTTCAATAATGCATGTGGCATTTAATTATTTTAGAATGACTGCTATTGTTTATCAACTTCTAGTGGTTTTTAGTCTCAAGGATAAGTATATGAAATTGACTTTTACTCTATGAAAATAACTTGACCTTTTCGTGGTTACCATTTCGCTTTTTAAGAAGTATGGAATTAACTGATTCAGTTGGTTCATTCAATACTTTACTTTGCCTTTTGTATGGCTTTGCCTGCTTAATTTAGGTTTTTTAAGTACATTGTTGACATCATGGCTATTCATGTCAGATAGTAGAGAGACACAAACCTACATTAGGTTCCTTGTTTCAAATATTGCAGCTGGATGCATCATTGGAAAGGGTGGCTCAACAATCACAGAGCTTCAGTCACAGTCTGGAGCTCGTATTCAGTTATCACGTAATCATGAATTCTATCCAGGAACAGCAGATAGGATAATCATGGTTTCTGGTACCACCAGTGAAATAATAAAAGCAATGGAACTTATCCTTGAGAAACTGCTGACAGAGGTAATACTAACATTAGCTTTTGCATAGAATAATGTTTAAAACTGATCAGTACATTTCCTGAAGTGCTCCAATGCCTGGCATAAATAGGCTGAAGAGAGTAATGATGCCGAAGGTAAATCCAAAGTGAGGCTCATTGTGCCACATAGCTCTTGTGGTGGCATAATCGGGAAAGCAGGATCTACCATAAAGTATAAATTTGATCTTTTCATTCTTCATCATAGCAATTACTGAGTGTACTTATATTCTGATGTTCTCTAATTGCGAATATCAACATCTGCAATTCAACCTTGTGAGTTCCTAATGTTCTAGAAGGTGTATTGTCTTCATATTAGTTGTTCTTTGCTTTTGACTACTATCAATTACATTTTGTGACAAATTGACTGCTTTTTTGGGATTTGTTATGCAATGTCATAACTTCTATTATTGATGACTTGTTAACTACTGCACAGTTAGAAGTTGTGATAAAGCAAAATACCATAATGATAGCCACATAACAAAACTTTCTTACTATGTGGTGCAAAATACCATAATGATAGCCACATAACAAAACTTTATTACTATGTGGTGCCTCTGTAAGTTCTTCTTCATCTCAATGTTTACTTCCTTTGATAGCATGATTTTCAAGTCTTGAAAATTTCTACTGAAGTTGGTTCTTCCTTTCATCCATTTCTTTTCTGGTTTTCCCTTTTGCAGTAATTAGAGGCCCTTGCCTTACATACACTTGCTTTGATTCTTTTTGCATTGGCATGTAGCATCATATTCGGAATTTTATCACTTCATCCTCTAGTGCAACTTTTAATGCACCGTCTAGTATACTTGTTTGCAATTTTATTCTTTTTGTTTTCCTACTTATCCACTTCGACGATTTCATCCTTGCATCATTTATCTTTGCATGCTTGAATTTACTGTATAACCCAACATATCACCCATATGACATGCTAGCTTTATTGCTGTCTTATGCACCCTTCCCTTTTTCTCATTGTCATGTGGCGATAACACAACATTCCTGAAGGATTCTTCCTAGGTAAATTGCTTCAGAAATTTACTTGTCCATCCCATTGAATTGTTGCAGTGTATATATCCTTGAAACCAGTGTTTTACAGTTCTCAATGGGCATCTCATCTGTCATTTCATCAAGTTAAAACTCTCCTTACTTGCAATAAATTTGGATCATGGAGTCTTCATTTGAATGCTACATGCTAGTTCGTTGGTGATTCCATGACAAGTATAAAGAGATGAGAACTTAGACTAATCCTCTAACTAGGCCCACCATATCAAGAGAATGACCCATTTGGCCATAATTACCATTCCTTGCTTCCCCATACATTTGTTTAATGATCTTAGGAGAATTTTTTTCTTTGGTAATGCTCTCCAAACTATTACTTATGATATTCCATCATAGAATTTCTTGGATAGGACTATTGGAGTAGCAGGAACACCTTTTCTTTCGGGGGATTTGGCCGCAGATGGGGACTCTTGGTAATGCAGAACATTTTTACTTGATCCTGAAGCGTCTATGCTTGCAAATTGATTTGGCTAAATATGTTTAGTTTGAGCCTAGTTCGTCACAGTCAAATGTTCTCTTCAGACAATAAGCTTTCTGATTAGAAAATATGTTTTCATTTTTCATACTGCTGGAAAATGTTTTTTTTTCCCTCTTAGAATTGATGCTTTTACTGTATGCTGTTATGAGCTTATATGTACAATATGCATTTTGCAGGTCATTTGTTGAAGACTCAGGGGCAGGCATCAAGATATCACCTCAGGATAATAATCATGTTGGGTTGAATGATAGACTCACTACAATAACAGGATCTCTGGAGGAACAAATTCGTGCACTCTTTTTGATTTTGTCAAGGTTATCTGAAGATACTCATTATTCACAGTCCATAATCACTCCATATCCATATGCAGGTGTGATGCGAACTATGATCCTTTTTCCTTGTCAGACAGTCTTGTTACTACCAGTAACTTTACATTTTCTTCCTAGTCGAGTCATACATCTGATACCAAGAAAAGAATATTTTATCACAATTTTTTTAGTAACCTGTTATGCTTCATTATGTTTTCTGCTTGATACATTTTTGGGGTCTCTCATTCAAGTCAATATCATGTTGATGCCACTCACAGTTTGCACTGTGGGAGATTCTGGTATTGGTTGAGTTGTTTAGGTTCTTCTAGATATTTCATTAATTGAATGAAGAATACATTTACGTGAATTATGAAGCTTAGAGGCAGGGTATAACTAAATTGGGGCAGCATAATGTTGATCAATTTGTGAATCTTATTTTTTGTTTCTGTTTTTTGTTGTGATTAGAACTTAATTACCACTGAGAAATTGAAAGTATATTAGAGGATATTCCAACTCTTGATTGAAAGTGTGAAGTTAATCTTCTTTCTCTTCTTCTTCTTCTTCTTCTTCTTCTATATTCCATACTTTAGGTATCAACTTTGCTGGTGCTCATGGTATTCCAATTGGATATGTTATTCCTTCAGTGGCATGCAACCCAATGAGTGGAATGAATGTCTGTGGAGGAAAATACCCAAACAGTAAGGTTAGATGTATTTTCAGTGCATGAAGAGTGAATTGCAGAACTGTCTGTTATAATTGTATTAGAGTTGTTCCTGGCTTCCTGCATTTACTCAGTAATGCAAATATATGGGTTTAATTTTTCTAATTTACATTGTTATATTAACTCCAAGAGTAAGAGATTTATTTAGCTTACACTAGCTTCATATGTTCACATAAATATGCAATTTTTGCACAAGTATGCTTTAAAATTTTAGCAGCTCAAGTTGTTTGCAAACAATTCAGAGGTTTCCACTTTATTATTCTTTAAATTGCATGAGCGACCTCACTCAATAGAGCCTAACGAAACCACTTCTAACTGGCAATTGCAGGGGTTTAGATCTCAGTATCAGGCCCCATCTTGGTTTGCTCTTCGGATGGTGCGGAACCAAGATGGCATGATGTGGTGGGGACGGACTGAAACAAGCATAAACAATTAAAAATGCATCCTGGTCTGTCCTGGTGCATCGTTAGTGTAGGGACCCAAGCAGGTGCGACTTCCCTGTTCCATAGAAAACTATTGTCCTGCAGATGTGCGGGGCCTCACTTTCCCATCAAAAAGGCACGATACCAATCTGTTCCAGCAGGACTCAAATCCTTGGTCAATTGGATACTACATTCTTTTTGGTGCATAAGAAGAATTTAGTGCATGGAGCTATTGTGAAACCGAGGTGGAGAGGGCAGCAACAAGCAAGGAAACAAGTTGGACCTGTAAAACAAATTGAAAGGAAAATATAATATATCATGTGTCTCTTACCTTTGCACAGAGAAAATCATCAAACAAGATATCTCATCAATATTTTAACTTGTAAATGACTCCCATTGATTGGCTGTGCCAAATTATAGAAAGACCTGTAGAGAACAAGGTTACAAGAAGTATATTATTTAGCAACTGAAACTGCACTAAAGGAACGAAACTGATGACAGTTTGTCTCCTATCACTGTAATTTACATGATTTCTTGTTCTATATAACGAGAGTAGAACTTGATAAAGACATTTTGAGGCTCCCTGGCTGACCATTAGACACTGAAGGGAGAATACAGGGGAGCTTTACTGAGATTTGTAACTAGAGAGGACGAGGAAGTACGAATAGAAGGGGAGCAAGAAGTGATTTCTTTTCCATAAAATAGAGAGCTCTCTAACATGATTATTCTTTGTGTATGACACTTGCCTTCCTAGATCTATATGCCCACATGCAGGGTTTTTTCAATGCTGCAAGGATGCAAACATGGGACTCTTAGTGTTATTAACTCTGTAAATGAGATCAATTACCATGACTTTTACCTTTTAAAACTTTCTTTCCCATCGCCAATAGGCTCTGACTCTCATGACCAAGATGGAGAATGAACAAGTAGTTTCAGACCTTTACAAACTCAACTGCCCAACTCCATATCAACTCATTAAGTTCAAAGTGTGGCAACTCATGACCTTTATCTCTACTTCCATTATCCATGAGATCCATTTTTTATATTTTCTGATTCTCTTGACAAAGTTTTCCACATCAAGGGTGCTCTCTATCATTCACTGGAAAACTTAGGCTTCACATGAAATCATTGGATTGCAAACAAGGTTTGGAATCTTGGCCATATCATACCATCTCGATCTCATATTGACTGGTATAATGCATCATACTGTCCCATATCCACATGGGGTGTCATTCTGTCTGGAGAACCGGGAGTAAATACAGGGGTGTACCACATTTGGTGCTGTACTGGTATGTGAATGATGCATGGTCAATGCATGAGTTTTCAAACTTTGGTTCTAAATTATTGTACAAGATAAGCTAAAGAGGAAAAATTAACTAGTTAGAATTTTCACCTAATCATGTTTATTAACTTGATCGAATTTAGTGTTTGAATGCGAAGAGAGCATGATTCAAGAACTCTTAAGTGTTCAAATGGGAGAACATGGTGCTAGGACTTGAACCTTAGTATCCAATCAGAAACTCAAAAGAACATGAACCAAACGAACTTGGAAACCTGGATGACCTTTACTTAGTAATGACCTGGACATATATAGAGAAAAATGGTGCAGTCATTAGCATTCATTATTTGGATAAATAATTAATGTTGTTTGACAATGTCAACTCTCGAGCCTCACTTATCATGAACTAAGATTCATTTACCTAGGATGCTTTCCTCTTATGCAAGCCCAAACAGAAAATTCTTACCTTTATAACTTTTAGAGATAGAGACATGCAAAAATGTGTTTTCTGTGACAGGGCAGCAAGATACTCTGTTCATCAAAACCCTAATTTCCTTGATCTTAAGGTTCATGCATGCCTTTGTTGGCCAATCTTAAGTGGTCCTGTATCAGAGTATTTGATGGAGTAAAAATAGTTTACTTGAGAATTTCTTGTATTTTGGATCTTAAAATTAGATGATTTGTGTTCGTTTTAGAGTCCTTGTTTGGATATGATTGGTGTGCAGAGGTCCTAAATTAAGTATATAGTGGGATGGAATAATTCCAAAGTCATTATGTTTGGACAAGTTCAATTGTCTTTTATTGTGGATTTTCACAGAAATCTAAATTTTGAAATTTCAAAGAAAAGGTTATGGCTGTCAATATGGGAGCTAAATTACTTGGTTATTTAAAGTCATAAATTACTTGCAAAGCAAGTCATCATATAATTATAAGCAAGCCCAGCAGCCAGCTACCGGAGAAGGCATTGCAGTGGATTGTTTATTTGAATGGAAAGACATCTGTTAGGCTGATTCAACCTGATTTGTTCTATTTTCTTTCTTCACTGCTAAGTGATTTGCCCATGCTCCTAACATCTGTTAGATTTTTCTCGTCTTCTCCATCTTTCTCCATCAGAGTACAATATATTCCTTAAAGCATACAACACTAGAAATCTTCTCATGGTATTGTTGTAGACAAGAAATTGATATCAGACTTTTTTTATGGCTGTAGCTTATTGCACTTTGTGTGAATTTCTGTTGCCTTTATGCCATAATTTTTCATTAAAATCAGATTTCTGTCATTCCTTATTTTCTGCACTGAAACAATTCCTGCAGTCTGAGTTTTTATTATATCTTGAACAGATGATATCCAGTTGCCCTAAAACTCTAGATACAATTTCCTAGTGGCTTTGCTGGATGTTAATCAAAAAGTAGAAATTTCTGATATTTAATATTATATTAAAGAGGATACAAGATAAATGTTATTTAATCCAAATAGAAGATTATGTGGTAAGAACATAAAGCATTGTTTGTCAGTTGGAAATGAGCTATGGACCTGATTAGATGATGTAAGGAGGGTGGCTTTTCTGATAATTAAACAATTGATCACGTGGCATTGCACACACACACACACATAAGGGTGGTTGGTTGCTTTCTCCTAGAGATAGCTGATTCACCAAAAGCTCAGTAGGCCTCGTCATAAAATCAGTCAAGTTATGACACAATCCATTCTGTTCCATTTATTCAATGGTTGTGGTTGACTTGATGGACATCCATTGGATGGTGAATCTTCAAACCAGGAGTGAAATTGTTCAAATAAAGTGTCATTTGCGTAGTTATTTCTAAGTTGTCACTATGTGCATGGGGCTAATCAGCCTATACATGAATTAGGTTTAAGATACTAGCTCCCTCAGAAATTATACATCAGCTGGTTTGTTCAACCATGAAATCACAATTTCAAGGGAAAGACAAATATAATGAAAATGTAATCTGTCATGATGTACACTATATTGATCATTGGTTCAAGGAGGTAAGAAAAAAGTACTTTCCATTCATCCAGGCTAAAACTTTCAAGATTTGTGAAAAAACAAAATATAAATTTGGACATAAATTGTGCAGCTTTCCATATAACTATTGGTTTTAATTAGCTTATAAGTTATTCTAATCTTTTTTTTTTTTTTTGAAAAAAGAAGATGGCTGGATATACTTTGCCATAGTTAAAGTCCAAATAACACCTAAAAGGCTAGGGAACAAACATACATACATACATATACATATATATGTGTGTGTGCATGTGCGTGTGTGTTCACATGATAAAGGTTATCAATTCATCTGTTATTTAATTAATTAACCTATTCTTCACCATGTATGTAGTCAGTTCACTCATTTTATCCACAGAAACTCTGTTAGAAAATTTAAGGTTTTTTAAGGGTTTAGGCTGCTCAAAAATATAGATACCCCTTCATCTTTGAGGAGTGCTAAATTACATACCTCATTTCGAATCCTGTTTTGAAACTATTGGTTTGCATTGTACCATATGAATGATGTGTCTCAGTTTCGGTCTTCATGATACAACAGGCACCCACGTTTTGGTGATTGGATGTAAGTCATTCGATGTCCTCCATCATGGAGTATTTATCATGGTAGCATTTTAGACATTAAACTTTGAGTTAAACTAAATGCTAGTCCCTTCTCTTTTACTTACATGGATTTGTTTTGAAGTTTCAAAAAGTAGGTTGACTAATTAATCCTGCTACATGACTTTGAACTAGTAATAGAAGTTAAACAAATGTTTCTACTAATCATTATTTGATACACATTTGATATGTGCTATTTTCTATATCTTCCAAATACATGACTGATGTGCTCTTTGCCCCATGCTAGTACTTGTACCCTTCCAGGTCAGTAAGGCACATCCCATACTGCCTGTATGGTACATGGTACTTCAAATAATATAAAGTTCTATCATGTTTTATCAAGACTATCACTTTCTTAGCTTTTTCAGCCTCTTGACTCTAATTCAGATGAATGCTAATCCCTAGCCTTGTTTCAAACCTTTCTATAGTCCAACTGATTCTTCACATATCAAATTCTGCCCTTTTCTATTGTCATCTAGATTTCTAAACCTAGGAACCATGGAGGGATGCTTCTTGGTTGCCAGCCTTATACTTTTCAGCTTGCAATTGATAGATGTGGCTTCTTATGTCCTCTTTGGATCCGTCAAGCCCCTCTCTTGGCCTAAGATGCCTTGTCTAAAATTTCAACGGAGGTTCGGGTGTTTAGTTTGAAGCTGAGATTCCATTGAATAATCAAATTATGCCTTTTCTTAAAGCAGCCTATATAGATGGGATAAGGCTTGTTAAAGAATTGACTGCATCATTCTAAAGAACCGGCCAATGAATTTTTTTTCTTCCTGTGCAACTATATCTTTTTCTCTTGCTTTAGATATTTCTTTACTGTATTTGTTTTCATAATTTAACTGATTTTTTTTAAAAAAATTATAGTAAAGAAGTAATAGCTGAATTTATTGGCAACTGAAAAATGATATCTAAAGAAAATGATTTGATATAAATGCACCAGTTTCAACCTTGGGCCACTGGAACAGGCTAGCATCTTTTAGTGTTCTTTGATATTTGATTTCCTCGCTGATTAGCATCTACATGGAATATTTTAAACCAGGTTGATTTTATCTTACTGGAAAGCCACAGTCCCTGCAAGTCATGCTCTAAGATTTCATGCCTTTTCTGAGATCTACTGAGCAGACTTATGCTCTTTTTGTATTGCTTTATTTTCCAAAATTTTTATTGCCTTGTATTTGTTATAAAAATTTCCAAGACTTCTCTCTTGATGTTGGCTTCTGTGCTGTTTAAGATCATCTGTTAAATGCCTCTGTAGGTTATGACATCACCTGTGGTCTCTACAAGGTTATCTGCTAGGACCTTTGAAGGCCGAGGCAACTCTTTGATGATCGGTGTTGCAGATGAGCATATTGGAGCTGTTGTTGGTCGTGGAGGAAGGAACATAATGGAGATCAGTCAGGTGTGCATTATCAGATGAGGTCCTTTAATTTATTTTCTTTTAATGAAATCTTCTGATTCATAGAACAGTAGATTTTGATTTTAAATCCTAACGGGAACAATTTATAAATGGTTCTCTAAAAAAAATTACTCAACTTGAAGTAGATCTGACATCTTGTAGTGGAATCTTATGTAAAAGAGAAAAATAGTCCACCATGATGGTTGGAGGTTTGTATATTGTTCTTGCTAAGATTATCATTAGATTCCATTATTTGAAGTTTTTTGAATAAATAAAATCCAATATTATTGTTAAATAACCAAATTGTTCCAATGGATAATAAATAAAAACTTCTATCACCATTTGTTGATGATTTAATTAGACCTCTTGTTATTAGGCATTGTAATGTTAATTTTGACATAGATGATGCCGTGCTCCATATGAATGTACACATGGTTTTCCATACATTATGTAAATCATGTCTCCGACCAGAAGTCTATTCTCTCTCCCTATCACCCTATATTAAGTGAAAACAACTAATTTCTGTCAGATTCAGCCTCCTCCTGCGGTGCATCATATGGTTAATTAGGCTGATGTTTGGTATAACTTCTGAAAGATAATTTGTATTTGGTCTTGTTTAGGATTTGTTGAACCGTCCTGAATCGGATGGTTCAGGGCATTCCGAGCTGTACCGGTGTCAAATCGGGACGGTTCGATGGAGCAAATCGGAACACCGGAGGAAGAGGAAAAGAGAGGAAGAGAGAGAGAGGAGGGGAGAAAAGAGGAGACGACGCTGTCGGAGGTCGGCGGTGGCCCACTGAGGCTGCTGGAGGGCCGCAGAGGTCTTCGTGGCTTGGTGTCATCCGATAGGATGTTTAATCGAGAGAGAAAGAGAGAGGGGAGGAGTAATGGCATCGGAGGGAGGTGCGGCCGGCGGAGAGACTGTTGGAGGGCGTCGGATGGCAGAAAATGCGTAGGTGGAGCTGTTGCTGTAGAACAGGGGTGACTACCCCTGCTCACTCATCGCGTTATTTAATGACGATGAATAGTGAAGCCAGCAAGCCCATTGCCGATTTTACTGTTTGAGAATTTTTTTAAAAAAACTTAAAAATAGTGAAGCCGGCACTGGGTATGCTGGTTTCATTTGAACCCATTACCAGCTTCACTGTAGTTGGAATTTTTTAAAAAAATCTTGTAAACAGGGGTGATCGCCCTTGTTTCATGCTTGCAGTGCCAGACCGCGATTGTGCTGTCCGGTGGCCAGTTGGAGGCCCTCCGGCGATCTCTTCGGTGGCTTCTCCTCCCTCCTTTTCTTTCCCTCTCCTCTCTCTCTCTTTTCCTCCTCCCCGGTTCTCTTCTCCTCTGTATCAGTTCTTGCTGGTCCGATTCGGTACGGATCCGTATTGACTTGTGCCGCTGGCCAGCCGGCACAGGTCCCGATTCCGGTTCTTGCCTTGGTCTTGGTAATGAACTAAGCCATGACATTTATTCAACAGTTTAGTAAAGCGTAGATTGTTTCTGAATTTTATGCTATTTTTATTTGGCTTTATTTTAATTTGTTACAATTTTTTGCTAGACCAACTCTTGACTTTTCGTTTAGGTTTGGGATCCAAATCCAATCCATCAGTCAAAATTTTAGATTTTTTCATGTTCAAATCATCATAGCTTAAATTACGTTTGATAATATTATGTCAATCTAATTTCTATTATAATTTTGTGTTCCCCCCCATGATTATAATTGCAAGAGCAAAAAATTAGAGGTTATTGGTAAGTTGATTCTTATGATAATAGACAATTTGCTAATGTTGCAGGTTAGTGGAGCAAGGATTAAGGTATCAGATAGAGGTGATTTCATTTCTGGTACATTTGATAGGTAATGCTTTTGCATGCATGAATTTTCAGACCGGTGTAACATATTGGTCAGCTTATTCTGATTTTTTTTATAAAAATTTTTCTTATCATTGGTGTCAACAGGAAAGTCACAATAACAGGTTCGTGGGGAGCAATCAATGCAGCTGAATCGATGATCATGCACAAGATATCATCAATTTCTGCAAGATGATCGCTTTTCATTTGTGACTGATGGATCTTTTTGCAGTATTCTCATGGATAACTGATGTTGCTACGATCTGTAGTTATGATAACAAGGAATGACAATGTATATGTTGTTGAGGGCTGAAATGAGGCTCTTTCCAATCTTGGATTGACAGGATAATGTAACCATTTTACTTGACTGTTACTAGATTCTACTGTATGCAACATTGAGTTTCCAGACCAAGTGGGTTCTGCATCTAATATTTTTATCAAGTTCACATTTATATGTTGTAGCAATATTTTGCTCAGGATGAGGAACATTATGTGCGCTTTTTGTGTTGTGAGATCATATTTTATCTGTGAAGATTTTTCTTAGCCTGATTTTGGGTTAAATAAGCGGCTGCTCCGTTCTGCTACAGAGAGGGACTTCACCTGTTGCATTATGAACAAATATTGGCTTCAACTTGATTTATTCTTGGTTAAGAGTCGTTCATGGTGTAGTATATTTTGTATCAGGAAGTATAAGCTCATGAGCCATGGGCTTGAATCATGTATATATACTTTTCTTGGTCAAAGCAATGTCCTAACGACTAATTGATTTTTGTAATTATCTAAAGAGTACGTTTAACACTGAAATTAGCACAGGGGAACTGTTAGTTAATTTGCCTGTCTTTGAGCACCACCTTTGGGTTCACGATTGGGGAATCCTACCTCTCTCTATAGAGAAGCCGAATTGCTCTGCACGCTTCGTTCCCCTCTGTTGTTCCCTTTTCTACTTGAATCAACTGCTATACCCTTCTTCCTTCATATTATCTGTTTTCTTTTAAAGCTGACCTCCAACAACCTTGTGGGCATTCGGAAATCGCAAAAATAGATGAGATTGAGCTAGTTGATTTGGATTTAGTCAGATCTATGGACCGATATGAAGCTGTTAGCTTCTTTAATTCCATTGTTGTGGTACGAATATCCATGGTTAAATAATCTAAATTTAATACAATGTCCTAATTTGAAAGTATTATCTATGTAAGGCCATAACTTGTGAAATATATCTTGAAATCCCGTCTTACCACATACTTTTAGCCAAAGTTCTTCATGGCCGCCTCATTTTTCACCTTTAACCTAAATTGCATCTGAAAGTCAAACTCATTGTGGTGACTTTTGCTAATGCAGTCACAGTCATATTCTGTTGGTTTTTCTAACATATATCTTTAAATTCTGATGTAATCCTTCCTAGTTTATAAACAACCACCCTAGCCTTCTCGAATCTGCTGAATTCATCTTGTAAAATATGTGTTCTCTTAGTTAACTAAATCTTCGATCCAAGGAACAATTTCTGTCTTATAATTCAATATTTTTTGAGACATCATCACTGTATCAGAATAAACTTTAACTGTATTGCCTTGTATACCTCCAAATCTTCTCCCCTCTTTCCCTGCCAAATGAGAAAAAACATTTCTCTGTTTCAGAGTTTTTAAAGTGTTTTCCTTGTATCTCTGCTGCTTCAAACCTGCTAACCTCTTTGATCTTCAAAAGCATATTCCTCATGGTTTTGATGTTGAATTTGAACTCAAACAACTAGCTTTTACCAAAAAACACTCAATCAACTAGCAGGTCCACTCAAAAGGGCCTTAACATAACATGATTTAAACTTCGTCAAATGATTGTAACATACAAGGCCCTTCTAAAATCATATATATACATACATGCATGCATGTATATTTACATTCATATGTGCATATATACACGCATATTAAAAGAGCATTATGGCTCAATGGGTACTGCAACAAAAATGACCTTTGGTAGTGTATTGCTTGCTGTATTTTTTATTTTATGCAATTTTTTTTTTGTTGCATTATAGTATAAATGTCGCTGTCTTTCAATAAATCTTTTCCTATTAGTGGTATTTATTATAAATACCACTATAAATTTATAGTTTACAAGATACAATTTAAAGTACTGGGAATTAGAACTACTATTATAGCATTTAGCTTATATGCCAGTAAATATTATCACAATTTATGGAATTTTAGAGTCGCGCTTATAACCTAATAATGATTGAGAATTTTGTAAGGGCTATCTTATGCAATGGCTAACCTGTTTGATCTAGAGGTTGGAATGGGTTACATGAGTCGGAACCCAACTCTGCCAAACCCAACCTATACTTGGATTGGGTTTGGCGGAATTGAGACCATATAAAAACTATCTTGGCTTGGAAGATGTCAATTAGATATTAAGTTAGCTTAGACTTGGATCGGAAGCACAAACAACCAAACTTAAATCGTATTCAACACAACTGTAATAAGGTCCCCCTCTGAACATACTTGCAATGTTAAACTCTTGCTCAGTGCAACTAAATCGAGTCCAAACTACACGGTCAACCAACCCAAATCATGAGTTGAAATATCTGGAGTCAGGTCTTGGATTGTGTCGGACTCGCGTTGAGTATGTTTTTTGTTTGATTTGCCTTAGATGTGCTAATTAACCCAAGCTATCCTGAACTCCCAAGACTATTCTCTTCCTACAGTAAACCGAAAGCCTGCAAATTTCTACTGGTTTATCTTTCTAACAAAAACTATCAGCCCGATCTAGCCCATAAGCATTGCATCAGTTAATTGCTATTACTAGCACAATGATCATCCAAATGACTGATGAAACCAGCATCCGAACATTGCCTAACCTAACCAATGTTACTAAAATTATGTTTTGTGACAAGCGAATGCGCCCCATGCATGCAAGGGTCTTCATCTTTGATCTTTCTCTTGCACTACCACCTCTTGAAGCTTCCACCGATTGTGAACTGTGCGTGTGACACGCACCCACAGGCCACCAACCCTCCAAGGCTGATCATGGCCGTCCTGCTCATCCTAGGACTTGGACCAGAAGCCGTCCTACTTATCCTAGGAATTGGACCAGAAGCATGAGAGAGATAGAAAGCAACTACCAAATAACTAGCAATATGATACTCGCCACACAAGATCTATCAAAAGGCTTAGCTACCACAACAAGCGAGATCTGAACCATACGCGAAGTCTTATGCATCCACTAGCGCTCGTAATGGTGGGGCCGCCCCTCTAGACTCTGAACAATAGAGCCACTGATGAGGAGACGGGTCTCCACGTGGGTGAACTCGGGTCACAAGTTCCTCCAAATAGTGGGTGCAAATTGGACCTGCCACGTGCCACGACCACGTCAAAGTGCGCTACAGCAGAAATCCCACGTTTGTCATTTTGCTACTAAAATGTACGAAATAAAATTGCATGCAACGGCTATAAATACCCCACGCTACCCCTACTTGGGTACCCACGCAAGTACCCTTGGCACGTAATTCCTCCGGCATGGCGAGTTCGAAAGTTGTAGGTTTTGCACTCCTGGTATTGCTCAGTGTGGAGCTCATAGCTGCCGCAAGGGTTGTGATTCATGCTACCGGTGGTGGTGGAGGCGGCGGCGGTGGAGGTGGTGGTGGTGGTGGTGGCGGTTCTGGCGGGTTAGGCTCGGGCTATGGTTCTGGGTATGGCTCTGGAGAAGGCTATGGGTATGGTGGTGGTGAGGGAGACGGAGGAGGCTATGGACGTGGCGGTGGCGGCGGCGGTGGCGGTGGCGGTGGTGGAGGAGGTGGATCTGGTTATGGATCCGGTGGTGGCAGTGGCTCCGGTTATGGTTCAGGTTACGGTTCTGGAGGAGGAAAAGGTGGAGGTGGTGGTGGTGGTGGTGGTGGTGGAGGTGGAGGTGGAGGGGGTTCCGGATATGGGAGTGGTGGCGGGAGTGGCTCTGGTTATGGATCGGGATATGGTGATGGTTCAGGCTACGGCAGCGGTACGGGTGGAGGACATGGTGAAGGAGGAGGAGGAGGTGGCGGCGGCGGTGGCGGGTTGGGTTATGGATCAGGCTCTGGAGGAGGGTCCGGGTCTGGATATGGATCCGGTTACAGTGGTGGGCACGGGTGAGCACCGTCAATGTACGTAGTTCCGTACCATGGCTGAGCTCAGTATCTTTTGCCCGGGCTTAGCCATTGGTCATGCAGTTCATGAGGTTGCCTTGCTTTTGTATTATTGAATAATGGCATCCTTGTTAGGTCTACATAAAAATGTATTATTGAATAAGGGCTTGTATTATGACATGCAGCACCGATTGTAATTTATTATGGCTAAGCATAGTGTGTGTTCTTATTTATGTGTATGGTACTAGAGTTTCCTTCTTGCTCTTCTCTTCTTGCTGCGAGATCTCCGCCTCTCAAACCCACGCCACCACCACACGGCGATCACAAAAGAGCAAGGGATAAAAATCAGATAGATAGATAGATAGACATAGAGAGAGAGAGGGGTTAGGGCATTAATGTAGTTCTCACTCAAACTGGAGCAAATGAGTTCGGATCCCCATATTTAACCATCAGGTTCTCTTTCTGAAATGGTCCTATATATTAATCAACAGCGAGTGATTGCAGTGAGAACATGTAACGCGTCAGGCCCTTCTCTTCTTTCTGTCGATCTCCAATATTCACTGTTGAATCATGGGTCCAAATTTAAATGGACGGTGGGTGATCTGATGGAAATTAAACAGACATGATGAAGAGTGTCATAGTTCTCGCATCAATTCATTTGGCCCATAAAAGCTTGCTACGTAGTCCCATGGCTTGGGCCGTAAAGGATTTACTACTTTAATGTTCTGTTGGCACATGGATGCCTGCATGCAGATGAAACACTACTTTTCCAAAACATAATATTTTGGGTTAAAGTCAAGATCTGCATGAGATACTAATTGTGGAATAGTTTTGTTGTCTCCTAATGAATTATATGCTAAATTACCATCTATCATGGGGATAATCTGCCATCCGATCCGACCTTCTCCTCTTTGGATTACAACCGAGCACATTGACGACTCAAAAAGATTACCTTGAATGTCAGAGCAAGATCCAGAAAATCAAGACGGAGTGACTTTATGTTATCGGCTTTTGTTCGATTCTTAGCTTGAACTTTTACTAACACT
Source organism: Elaeis guineensis (assembly GCF_000442705.2). Lineage (NCBI taxonomy): Eukaryota > Viridiplantae > Streptophyta > Magnoliopsida > Arecales > Arecaceae > Elaeis > Elaeis guineensis. The sequence goes on from NC_026003.2 coordinate 100,575,854, forward strand.
AGAGTTGGAATCTTACTGATGATAGGAAATAAGATCATATGATTGATAGAAGGGAAGATAATGCCCTCAAATCTTGGGCACCAGCTCTGATACAGCCGATGTGAAACCCCGACCTTATATCAATCTCAAGCCACCAGCCTATTTAGCCACGTGGGCGATTTTGAAATCTTCCAATAACCTTCAGAATATGGACAAAACCCACAGGTGACACCTACGATCAGCAACTCTAATTTGTACGTTAATGGATGGATTTTCTATCCTAATGATTTGTCAGATCGTCGCCTAACAATCCAGAGATCTAAGGTCTAAATTGATCTATTGGATTCAAACATAACAGCCTACGGCTCCATCTCTAGATAAAGAGGTAACAAGAGGATCCTTAAATAAGTTCCACTCTAGAGAATAATCCCATGCTCTTGCTCTTCCTCTCTCTTTGCTCTACTGTTCTCAAGCTTTGACTAACTTAAGCATCGGAGGATCTCCTATTGAAAAATATCCAACGAGTGTGGATTTATTGTGCAGGTTTTCTTTGGCACACCAATCCTCGGGTTGAAGTCGAGCTCTCGAACTGGAGTTTTGTAGCAATAGTTTGGTGCTAGAGGAAGGACTAAAGCTTGTTCAAAGAGGAAAGAGAACATGATGAGAACAAGAGTGCATAATTCTTCTGCCTCACATCGGCAATTCTCTCAGCGCAGTCAGGATGGCATTGTCTAAGAGTTTGCAGCCGCACAACCCCTTATTATGGTAGATTCATAGCCGCTCAACGTCCTGGTCAGCAAATCCAAGCATTGACCAACACCGTGCAGTAGCTCTAGTAGGCAATGGAGTGACATCACCCCTCGGAGCCAGCACCCAGATAGCTCCCCCTCGGCATAATCGTCGGTCTCGTCCAAGAGCCTAGAATCGGCCTCCTAGTGAACTCTCCACTCTCCTCCCATTATTGCTCCCCATTGGTCACCTTCCCATCGAAGCTTGAGGAAGAAAGATAGATGGCAGTGATCTCCTTTCTCCCCCAATGGAGATTCGACTTTGGATTATTCCTTATAGTTTGGAAGGTCTCGTTGGGAAGAAGATCCTAAGCAAAATATTTGAGATATCAAGCATCGCGCAAGGTCCAGAATAGGAATTATCGGAACAACGATGATCTCAGCTTCAACTCTTGACCTCTCTTTTTTCATTCCATTCCAAGGGCCGGAATTGATTCCAAGTTGATTTAAGATGCTCAGATAGAGCCGTATGATGGCTCTTTGGACCTCCTCAACCATTTAGATGGCTATAAAGCCTTCATGATGCTCTAGGGTGCCTCAGACGCTCTTCTCACCTCAGACACTCTTCTCAGTCTCATCTTCCCTGCTACCTTCAAGAAGTTGGTATGGGCATGGTACTCGAGACTCTAGTTGGAGTTTATTTATTTATTTGAGCAGCTCGAAAGGCTGTTCATTGCCCACTTCGGTAACAATCGAGCTCACTGAAGAATACCGACAGCCTCTTCTTGATCCAATAGGAGGAAGGCGAGTTGCTATACAGCTACATGATGCACTTTAACACAGCTGCACTTGCAGTATGCAACTTCGATGAGTCAGTGGCGATGTTGGTGCTTAAATGAGGCTTGCAAAATGAGCACCTCATCTTCTTCCTCGCTAAAATATTTTCAAGGGACTATATTGACTTGCTGATGTGAGCTCAAAAGTATGCATAAGTCGAAGAAACCTGGCCTGCACGAAGGCAGACAGATAGAAAGAAGACCCCCAACAAGAAGCAAGGTCAGGAGTAGCCTCATGTAGCCCAGGCGAAAGGAGAGTCCTCTTGGGAGGAGCCTATCTTTGCTAAATTTAATCGATTTCTCATCTCAAAGGAATGGGAATAGTTTTGTCCCAACTCTTCACAATTTGCTCTTCCTAATTCTTGTTTGAATCATTCTCCATTGAAATTCATCTTTGCCAATTGTTGAAAGCCAAAAAAATTCTTCAGATTTGACCATAGTTGGTTGTCCTTTGAGTCACTTGCCCAAATCATTTCTTCCTATTGGGGTTGGGGGGGGGGCACCCATTCTATTGTTGTGGCAAAGAATTTGGTTTTGAAGCTTCGGAAAGTCAGAAATATCCTCAGAGCATGGAGTTTAGAAATCTCTAGGGCATTCTCTTGGTTGAATTTCAATCTATTTGAGAAAATTTAGTTCCTTGACCACAAAATAGAATCGGATACCCTCACTTCCTTTGAGAAAGAATGTAGATCTTTTTAGAGGAATGAATTAACTAAAATTTACAAAAGAGAGGAGATTTATTCGAAGCAATTTTTCAAGGCTAAATAGATTAAAGAGGGCGATTGGAATATCGCTTACTTTCATTAAATTGCTAATTTTCATGAGAGAAAAAATTGCATGTCTTATCTCTCTTAGGAGGGACAACATTTTATTCAACACAAGCAGATTTTAGAGAAACTTATTTCCTATTTCGAGGAATCTTTGTCAAGCAATCTAAGCCTTTGGTTAATCTGGATTGGAGATCTCTATATCCAACAAATATTCCACAACTAAAAGATTTATCTGTAGCTTTCTCTCTTGATGAAATCAAGGAAGTTGAGAGCCTTAACGTTGATGGTTTTTCTATAATTTTCTTTCAGAAATTCTGGGATGTCATTGCATCGGGATTTATCACTCTCTTTAGCTTTATGAGAAAATGTTGATCTCTCTAGGTTGAACTATGCCTATTTTTGTCTCATTCCAAAAAAGGATGCTGCTTCCTATCTTACTGATTTTAGGCCTATTAGCCTGATTCATGCCTATATTAAAATTATCTCAAGGTACTTGCCAGAAGGATGCAACCTCTCATGAGTTTGCTTATCAATCTTTTTCAAGCGGCTTTCATCAAAGGGAGGTCAATTCTCGATAATGTCTTCTGCGCTCATAAAATTATTCATCGCTACAGAAAATTGAAAATTGATGGAACTTTATGCAAACCTGATTTCTTTAAAGCTTTTAACATGGTTGATTTGTCTTATCTTTTGGGTCTTCTATATCATTGAGGCTTTGCTCTAAAATGGTGTGATTGGATTTCAAATATTCTTTGCTCCTCTAAAGTAGCATTGTGTGCAAATGGTGAGTACGGCTCTTGGTTCCCTTGTAAAAGGGGGTTCCGTCGGGATGATCCCCTATATTTTTTTGAGCTGTTGATCTACTCTCGAGGTTCATTGCCAAGGCAAACTCAATTGAACTTTTTCAAGACATTGAGGGGACTAATATCCTACAATATGTGGATGATATTTTGATTTTCTCTTAAGGAGAGAAAAGGTCTTTCGTTGTCTTGAAGTGGATTATTTACTCCTTTGAGATTATCTCAGGGCTTGCCATCAATCATTCTAAAAGCTTAGTGGCCTTTGTAGGACTGCTTCGTCTTTGGATTTCATTTTTGGGTTTCGCTTTGCTTTATGGCTGAATTGTAAAAATTCTTCATTATTAATAAAATATCTTAAACTCCCTCTAAATCCAAGAAAACTTCAAATTTTAAATTGGCAACCTTTAATTCATTCCTTTGAAACCAGATTGGCTTCTTGGAAAGAGAAACTGCTCTCATTTGGAGGAAGGTCAACTCTGGTTAATTCTATGATTTTTTCTATTCCAACTTACTTTCTCTCTCTCCACAAACTGTCTTCTTGGGTTTGCAAGCAATTGGATAAAATTTGTCGAAGCTTTCTTTGAGCTAGATCTGACTCTGCGAATGGCTACGTTTGTAAAGTCAATTGGCTGTAGGTGTGCCAACCTAAAGAAGTGAGAGGACTTGGAGTCAAGAATCTCAAAGTGTTTAACGATTTTCTTCTTGCAAAGTGGGGTTGGAGACTTCTTTTGGATGATTCAAGCCTCTGATGGAAAAATCTCCGTCATCTTTACTTCAAAAGATTTAAGCTTTAAGCCTTCCCTGTGTTGGAGGCTGGGGAAGCTCTATTCCAAATTGTGGAAAGATAGTGTGGCTTCTCTTCCTCCAGTTTGGAATAGGTGCTATTTTTTTGTTGGCAATGGGCTTGACACCTTTGTGTTTGATCCTTGGCTTTGCAATGTTCCTCTAAAATGATAGCTTCTAGATCTCTATAGGGTATGTAGGTCCAAACTTTGCAAATTACCTGATGCTTTAACTCTATATGTTTGCTTGGAATATTCCCTTTTCTAATTTATCTATTGAACAAGAATTACAAAAAGAAATTCTCTTCTATAAGGCCCTCTCTCCGAATCCTTGTCATCTTTGTTGTCCTGGTTACCTGTGCTCTACGGTTCCAACTATGATAGAAAAATAAAATGTCACAAGTAATAAAAGTTATAGATAAGCAACCCACAAGAGTGGCACCAAAAATTTACGTGGAAAAAAATTCTTCTCAGAATCTAAGTAGGAAAAAAAAACCATGAGGATGAGGAGCACAATCTATTATAGCAAAATAATTGGATACAAGAACTTCTCACCAGAGCCTCGGCTTATACAAAAGAAAAGAATCACTACAAGAAAATTAATTATTAGCCACGGCTCAATACCATCGCTAATAACCAATTTACTGTCGCTAATAGAACTTCTCACCAGAGCCTCGGCTTATACAAAAGAAAAGAATCACTACAAGAAAATTAATTATTAGCTACGACTCAATACCGTCGCTAATAACCAATTTACCATCGCTAATACTATTAGCGACGGCGGTCCATTGCTAATAAATCGTCGGAAAAAACTCCGATACTAAAGCAGCTGATCAGCGACGGTAAACAAGTCATCGCTAATAAACTTATTAGCGACGATATTTAGTGACGACGATCTGTCGCTAATAATTTTTTTCAGATTTTAAAATTAAAAAATTTAGAAAATATAATAGCGACGGCATTCCGTCACTAATATCTTTAGTGATGGTATTTTTCATCGCTAAAGCCATCACTAATAATGATATTTTTTTTAAAAAAATATTTTTAACCATTATATTTATTATAATCTATTATAATTTAATTAATAAGTAATTATATTTACGCATATTATACCAACTAACAATTAACTATCACCATCATAAATAAAAAAATAATATTATATATTAAATCAAAATTAAATTATGTAAATAACACTGCTCAAATATTAAATACAATATATCAAAATTAAAAAAAATTAATAAAGATCGTCCTCCTCCTGCTCCTGCTCCTGCTCTTGCTCTTACTCTGGTGTATCCTCTACCGCAGTAGATGGATGAGAGTCGGATATTCCAGTATCTTATAATAAAAAAAAAAAATATTATTAATAACTTTAGAATTAAATTAATTGAAACTGTAAAACTATTATAATTGACACACCTCAAGCCTAAATTTTTATGGAGTGATTGTTGGATGTATGTCCTAGAAGCTAATTTGGGCTGATGCATATTATATTTCTAGGATATGTTTTTATACTTTATGAGTATTTATATTACCACTCATATTTTATGTGTCCATGAATTATTCAAGAGATTAACAAGATGATGACACATATTCTCAAAGAATTGAGAACTTGAGATATGCATCATTGATGGTTAATTCCTAAATTGCTCCTGACCATAGGATCATCATGGGGATGATGATTGATTCAGATAGATCAGTGCATGGCTTGCTTCTTTTGGATAGATAGATCTCGAGTCTGTGGTGTAATGACACTGGAGCGAGAGTGCAGGTAGTTGTTAGAGAACAACTAGCACTGAGTGTGATCAATACGAGAAATCACATGGATGTCTGCTCACTCGTTAGTGACTTTTTCGATGCTGCAGTTGTATGACTGGTCCTTTGACCTGCGGTACTACAGCTACTCGCAGTGAGACTGCTGGAGTTTGACTACACATAAATATAGGTCTCAATAAGCTTTTGTAGTGGATGTTGACAACAGTTGGTCTATTGTAGGAGTAGGATGTACACCTATATGGGATCTATCGATCCTAGCAGAAGGGAGCAGTCTTATGGAATGTATGAAGTTGAATTTTTAAGTCTATGACCATAGCAGTGTGATTAATAGAAAAATTTTTTTATGAGAATCATACATAGACTCGAGCTGATTGAATCTATCATATAATCGATGATGAGGTTTGACGATTTGTCCACGATCTGCCATCTGATCGGGACTCACGATAGAGGGACTGTATCATACGTTAACTGCACCTGGAGGTTTATCACATTTTATTCTGCTGGGTTGCCATTACATACTGCTAGGTGTCAATGATGGATTGTGAGACCCACGAGCATTATCTTGATGATCAATGATCCTTGGTGGGCAGAGTTGGAATAGTTTTAACCTATTAAAAAGAGTTTTAATGATATTATGATAGGGATCACAATATATCCTACTACCAGATAGAATAGAATCTTTGGGGTCACATATAAAAGCGACTTTTGACTGATCAGATGGTTGAATTACGATTATGAATCATGATAAGATTTGATTATCAATTTAATGGATGATTGATCCAATACAAAAATTACAATTAAGTAACTCGCTAAAGAGTTAGTGAGTTATAGGAGGATTAATTAGTAATAGGATTGCTAATTAGCTCAATTTGATTGAGTAATGGGGCTTGCATCAAGTCTAATTAAATTAGATTTAATTTGACTTGACATGGATTTGATTTGATTAATCCTAATTGGGTTATAAGATAACTGAATTGGATTGGAGGATAAGTCCCTGTTGAATTAAGATTTGAGTTTGACTCAATTTCTAATTAGACTAGAATTTAAATAAGAATGTTTGAGTTTCTATTTGGACTAAAAATTTTTATTTTCATGGGTGAACCAAATCCTAATTGGATTAGAATTAAATTGAGTTAGACTCAAGTACCAAGAAAGAGTCCAAAAGGACTAGGACTCCCCTAATTAGATGACATCTAATCTAAATAGTTTGAACTCCAAATCAGGTTTAGATTTTCATCTATTTGGATCTAATCAGGTCCTAATATGATTAGAATTGGTTGAGATTTAAATTGGTTTAAACCTGCCACCTCAATAGGAGTCCTAAGTGGATTAAAATTCCTCCTTTCATGCGCCAAAACAGCCCCACGCCCAAACTAGATTTGAGACGCCATATTTTCTCTCCTTGTGCGTGTAATATTCTATGCAAAAATCTGATTATTTTTGCAAGATATCTGGCGCAAAAATTTGGTGGTGGGCGGCATGAATTATGGTAGAGTCCTAAGAGTTTTGAACTCTTAGTTTCCTATCCAAACTCTATCTCCTTTTGCCTATTAAAACCAAGCACCTTATAAGAAGGGATAGAGGCTGAGAAGAGATCAGATTGACGCCCAAAAGAAAGGTCTTTTGTGTGTGAAAAATCAAGAGAGAAAAGAGCCACGACGTGAAGGTGTTTGGCGTGAGGTAAGTTCATGCATATCCCTTCTTTCTTATAAATAATCAAGAGTTGGTTGTTAGGATATCTCGTCTCTTCTCTTTTGTCCATATTTGGACATGGATTTCTCCTCTACTTTTTGTTCAAAAGTTGAACAAAATTCTTACATTTCTAGTGTAGAGATTTGGTACATAGATTTTAGGAAGAAAAGAAAAGAAAAGATTCTTCTCATGATCTCTAGCATAGAGATCAACATCCTCCTACCTCTTCTTCTTCTTTAAGAGTGTCTTGAGAGAAAAGAAGATTTTCAATTGTCAAGATGGATCTCTGCAAGAGAATTAGCACCCCAGTGAGATGAAAATTTTTTTAATCAGATCAGAGTCTCGTGTGGATATCCGTAGAGGCCGGACACTTGTGCGATTGCAAGAGACTTTTGAAAGACATCCATGATCATCAGTTCGCGGTGAAGATTGATCCATGTCAAGATATATTCTCTATTTATTTTTTTTATTTGATTTAATCATCAGTTCGCAGTGAAGATTGATCCATATCAAGGTACGTTCTCTATTTATTTTTTTTATTTGATTTCTGCATCTGAATCCTATCTCACATATGATGATCATGTTTATGATTTTAAGATTTGATCTTATGCATGCTTAGATTAAATTAAATTTAATCTAAAAATTTTAAATTCTGCTGCATACTCATTTTGAAAAATTTTGCATGCATGAAATCATAAAACTTTAATAGTGGATCAGAGTCACGTCATATGCACGAGATTAGAATTTAGATTTAAAATTTATAGAAAAAAATTTTAGATCTAAAAGTTTTTGATGTGATTCTGACATAAGGTTGTCCTGGCATAATTTGTTATGCTGACTGATTATCCTAGAATGATAATAAAATTTTTAATCAAATAAAATTTTAGATCTGATTTTTTCAGCATATATATATATATATATATATTATTGTTTAGATCTGAAAAGAGTTTTGAGATCTATTTTGATTCGTATATATGATATATGAAAGCATGTTTAGGACTGAAATTTGTTCTATGATCTAAACTTATTCATGTATATGATATATGTTTATATGTATGATCTGAAATTATTTTGAGATCAAAATATATTATCATATAAAGAATTTAGATCTAAAAATTTAGATTTATGATCTAAAATTAGTGTTTGTGTATGAAAGATTGATCATGGATAGATCAAATTAAGTCATGTAATTGGATTACATCTAGGATTTTTGATTTGATCATATTGAGTCTGAATCAATTTAACAGTTGATCAAACCGAGTCAAGTATTGAATAGAGTGAGGTCAATAGAGCTTAAAATTATACAATTATTGTTGATTGAATCGATTAACATCCATATGTAGAATCGATTAACCTAAAGACTTAAATCGACTCTATGGCTCGAATCTGATTTACCTAAGTTAACCTATTTGGATCAATTATCCAATTGGTGTCTAAGATAAGTAATTGAAAGGTGATTATTTAATTGATTCCGTTCGCTGATCTGATCAATTTATTAGTATCTAAGAAAAGCAACGGAGAGACCCCACCAATCTCAACTTATCTGACTAATTTGAAAAATTGAGTCTCGAATATAGTTGCTTGGTATTTTGATTTAGTCCATGCTAATTAGATCAGTCATGTAATGATTGATTAGATGAGATCTAAATCTAAATCTCTCCATAAATATTAAGTTCAATGGTCTTCCACCATTGTAGATGTGTGGGCATGCTACCAATTTTGATTGTTCTCGACTGATCACAGTGGTTCAGTTGCATCGAGAACACACAACCACTCTATTAGTAAAGAATTACTCCAAGATAAAGATGGGGTTGGACCCAATAACTGTTAGGTGAGAAGTCTAATGACGGCTTTGCACCTGCTTGTGAACAGTGGGTCTGACTTAACTAAGGAGTGCGGGCAATAACTTTTAGGTGAGCCCGCATGACTTAGAGATCAAGTAGCTGCAACATGCTTAGAGAAGCATCTGGACAAAGAGTTGCCCACGCATCGGTGTTCGTTCGTGTTATCAATAATTATTAGGTGAGGTGCACGGCATTGGTGGGACCGCAACACCCACTAGAAACCCAATTGTCGTGTTAAAATTTTCGTTTCTCCATCCGAAGAGTGTGGGAGATCTGATAAAATAGTGAGAGTCTTCTTTTTACATCTAAAAATTTCTAAAGTAAATTATAAAATAAGTATAAATATCTAATTAGAATCTTTGCTCTCTGCTTTTTATTGTGTCAGCTTTCAATCCTCTAGCTTGAGTACTAGATATCAACCAATTAATCGAAATCAATTATATAGACTGGCTCACAAACCTAAGAATCATTCTTAATTTTAAAAAATTAAGCAATATTCTCTACCATGTTATTTTAATGTTAACAGCCTATCTAGCCCAAAATCAATGAGCTATACTTGATAAGTGGATGGACAATGACAATTAAGATAGATGCTAAATATTGAAGTGCATGTTAAATGAACTCCAACGTATGTATGAGCACATATTCACTGCCAACGACATATTGATTCATCTACAAGTATTGTGAGGTGATCAGAGTCGTACAGCGCATGTGATGCATGATGGACAGTCAGTCTATGATCGTTATTTGATAATGATTAAAGATATTAAGGAGCTTAAAAGGCTCGACATGATCATGCATAAGGAATTACTTCTGAATTTGATCCTGCAATTCCTGATTAGTTTATATGGATAGTTTATGGTAAACTACCATATGAATGACCATCATGGCACCTTATCTGAATTGGTCAAAGTATTAGTAACAAAAGAACTTTGAAAGAGTTCAGAGGTAAATATTCGGAGAGCCTAAAGAAATAAAAACACACCTAGAGTAGGTATGTCGAAATTGCTTAATACTATCCTTACAATTTCTCCTTCTCCCAGTTGAGTTTTCGACTCTAGTGTATAGTCTATGGGAAGGTAGAGGGCTGAGGAAGTAATCTTTGAAATTGACAATAGGGTAAGAGTTGCTACTGTGGCTATGGGTATCTATTTTTTATGATGATCATTTGAATTTAGTTCTTAGAGATGGTCTCTATCATTTGCATGGTGATGTATCTGTGAACTTAATTGAGTAAGCAGTGAATGCTATTGGATTTGAGAGATTCAGAATTGAGAAAAATTTAAATATATGTGAAACCTTAGGATAAGTCATGTTAGAGAAAAAATGATTAACAAACTAAAGAAATATGGACTTTTAAGCCCATTGATTGTTAAGTCATATCTAGTTTGTGTATCATCTCTTTGAGAAAATATGATCAAACTACTCTTATGGGACAAGAGGAGAAGGACCACTGAGATACTTATCTTTGTACACATTTGATGTGTGTAGTCCATGTGATGTGCTAATAAAAGGAGTTATCTCTACTTTGTTATCTTTACCGATGATCAGTCATGATATGGGTAAGTATATGAGATACAAATATGAAATTTTTGAAAGATTCAAATAATTCAGATGTAAAGTAGAGAAGCAAATCAAAAAATTCTTAAAGGTACTTCGATCGGATCGAGGATGCAATACCAAAGAAAAATTTTTTTTGATCATCTCATAAAATGGCATAGTTTCGTATTGGATCCCTCTTAGTATATCTCAGCTCAACGAGATAAAAAGAGTTATAGGACTATATGAGATATGATCTTGTCCATGATGAACTTCACTGATTTATTTATGTTTCTTTAGAAACATACTTTTATTCTATGAAATTGGGTTCTCTCTAAACCTGTTCCTGTCACACCGTATGAGATTTGGTATGGTGAGAACTGAATCTTGATTATTTCAAGATCCAAAGATATCTAGCCTATATCAAGGATAGCAAGTGGATATGTTAGAGGATAGGTCTATAAAGCTCATCCTAAAAAAGTTTGAGATACTACCTTCTGAAAGGATTACAATATGATTGTGACCTGACATACTATCTTTTTGAAAAATTGTTTAACCAAGTGAAGCAGTGGGGGAAGGTTAAGCTCAAAGAGAGTATCTCTGAAGAGCAGCAAGCCATAAGACCTAAAAGAATCTATTCATGATGAGCCGGTAGACGTATATTTCTTCTCTACCTCGTAAATATAGTAGGATCTTCCATCCTCTCAAAAGGTACTTGGATATGCTTAACAGAGGATGTAGAGAAAATTATTTCTCATGGGAGATAAGGAACATAGAGATGATCCCAAAACCTATTACGAGACGATGTTAGACGTCGACTCCAAAAAAGAGATGTGAAATAGCTTTCCTGACTGGATATCTTTTGAAGATTTCTATATAGAGTAGCTTATAAATTTCACTTCTCGTGATAGAAGATCACAAAGTCAACAATACTCTTGGAGTTGGGACAGTTATTTTGATAATGTGATCAAATTGTTTGATCAGAAAAGGAAAATTATATGTTTTCAAAAGGATCAGTAGGAGTGTCCTATACTGACATCGGTTAATATATGGTTGTATATAGAATTTTTCATAAAAGACCTGAAGCAAGCGTCCTTAAGATCTATAGAGATAGATGCAATTGGATGCTTGTGTTTTCATAGATAAAGTATAGAGAGTAGATGCTGAAAAGATTCAACATAAAAATCTCGAAGAAGGGTTTGCTACTCTCTTAGTCATAGATGTGTGCTATGTAATGTACTTGAACTGATATAGTTAATACTGTGAATGTTACGAGTAGATATCAGTTGTATCTAGGCTAAGAGCGCTGAATTGCTATGAAAACATCCATAAGCTCTTGAGAAAAATTGAAGATTTATTCTTAATTTGGAGAAGGATCAAAGCTAGGAGTGGGAGGATATATCAATTCAGATTTTACGTCTGATGTTGATGGTAGAATGTCTACATCAAGGATGTGTTTCTGTGTCGATATCTTGAAAGGATTCCAAATGATTGATCGATGGAAGCTGAGTACACCGTAGATGTGTAGGATACATTCTAGTTCTAATGTTAGTTACAAAATTAGATGTCATACGGTCAGATACCATGATACTATACTGCAAAGATAATAGCACCATAACCCTTGCTAAGGAGTATAGATCTCATCAGATATCCAAGCACATAGAGCAGCAGAACACGCGACTACCTCAAGTAGAAATACGTAGAGATGCATAGAGCAAACTTTACATGAGATGTGGATGATTCACTGGTAAGTCACTTAGCTAGCTTAGGACTAAAGCCTGTCTTCTGAAGATGGAGCTTGGTATATGGCAGATTGGCTTTAGTGCAAGTGGAAGATTGTTGGATGTATGTCCTAGAAATCAATCTTAGCTAACGCATATTATATTTCTAGGATATATTTTTATACTTTATAGGCATTTATATTACTATTCATATTTATGTGTCCATGAATCATCTAAGGATTAACAAGATGATGACATATATTCTCAAAAAATTGAGAATTTGAGACATGCATTATTGATGGTTAATTCTTAAATTGCTCCTGATCATAGGATCATTATGGGGATGGTGATTGATCTAGATAGATCAGTATACAGATCATTTTCTTTAGACAGATGGGTCTCGAGTCTGCAGTATAGTGACACTGAAGCGAGAGTACAAATGGTTGTTAGAGAATAACTAGCACTGAGCGTGACCAATACGAGAAGTCACATGGATATCTGCTCACTCGTTAGTGACTTTCTCGATGCTGCAGTTGTATGACTAGTCCTTTGACTTACGGTGCTACAGCTGTTCGCAGTGAGGCTGCTGGAGTTTGACTACACATAAACATGGATCTCAATGAGCCCTTATAGTAGATGTTGGCAATAGTTGATCTACTGTAGGAGTAGGGTGTACACCTAGATGGGATCTATCGACCTTAGCAGAAGAAAATAGTCCTATGAGATTTATGAAGCTGAGTCTTTAAGTCTATGGTCATAGCAGTGTGATTAAAGAAAAAGAATTTTTATGAAGATCATACATAGACTCGAGCTGATTGAATCTATCATATGATCGATGATGAGATTTGACGATTTATCCATGATCGGTTATCTAGTCGGGACTCACGATAGAGGGACTGTATCATACGTTAACTGCATCTAGAGATTCATCACCTTTTATTCTGTTGGACTGTCATTACATACTGCTAGGTGCCATTGATGGATTGTGAGACCCATGAGCATCATTTTGATGATCAATGATCCTTGGTGGGCAGAGTTGGAACGGTTCCAACCCATTGAAAAGAGTTTTAATGATATTATGATAAGGATCACAATATATCTCATTACCAGATAGAATAGAACCTATAGGGTCATACACAAAAAGACTTTTGACTGATCAGATGGTTGAATTATGATTATGAATCATGATAGGATTTGATTATTAATTTGATTGATGATTGATCTAATATAAAAGTTGTAATTAAGTAACTCGCTAAAGAGTTAGTGAGTTATAGAAGAATTAATTAGTAATAGGATTACTAATTGGCTCATTTTGATTGAGCAATGAGGCTTGCATCAAGTCTAATTAAATTAAATTTAATTTGACTTGATATGGATTTGATTTGATCAACCCTAATTGGGTTATAAGATAACCAAATTGGATCAGAGGATAAGTCCCTGTTGAATTAAGATTTGAGTTTGACTCAATTCCTAATTAGACTAGGATTTAAACAAGAATGTTTGAGTTTCTATTTGGACTAAGAATTTTTATTTTCATGGATGCACCAAATCCTAATTGGATTAGGATTAAATTGAGTTAGACTCAAACACCAAGAAAGAGTCCAAAAGGATAAGAACTCCTTCTCTAATTAGATGATATCTAATCTAAATAGTTTGAGCTTCGAATCAGATTTGAATTTTTATCTATTTGGGCCTAATCAGGTCCTAATATGATTAGGATTGGTTGAGATTTAAATTGGTTTAAACCTGCCACCTAAATAGGAGTCCTAGGTGGATTAAAATTCCTCCTTTCATGCGCCAAAACAGCCCCACTCCCAAACCAAATTTGAGATGCCATATTTCCTCTCCTTGTGCATGTAATATTCTATGGAAAAACCTGTTTATTTTCGTGAGATATTTGGTGCAAAAATCTGGTGTGGGCGGCATGAATTATGGTAGAGTCCTAAGAGTTTTGAACTTTTAGTTTCCTATCCAAACTCTATCTCCTTTTGCCTATTTAAACCAAGCACCTTATGGGATGGGATAGAGGCTGAGAAGAGATCAGATTGACGCCCAAAAGAGAGGCCTTTTGTGCATGAACAATCAAGAGAGAAAAGAGCCACGGCATGAAGGTGTTTGGCGTGAGGTAAGTTCATGCATATCTCTTCTTTCTTACAAACAATTAAGAGTTGGTTGTTAGGACATCTCTTCTTTTCTCTTTTGTCCATGTTTGGACATGGGTTTCTCCTCTCCTCTTTATCCAAAAATTGGATAAAATTCTTACATCTCTAGCATAGAGATCAACATTTTCCTACCTCTTCTTCTTCTCTCAGAGTGTCTTGAGAGAAAAAAAAATTTTCAACCATCAAGATGTGATCTTTGCAAGGGAGCTAGCACTCTAGTGAGATCAAAAAGCTTCTGATCAGATCAGAGTCTCATATGGATATGTATAGAGGTCGGACATTTGTGCGGCTACAAGAGATCTTTGGAAGACATCCATGATCATCAGTTCACGGTGAAGATTGATCCATGCCAAGGAATGTTCTCTATTTATTTTTTTCTATTTGATTTTTGTATCTGAATCCTATCTCACATATGATGATCCTATTTATGATTTTAAGATTTGATCTTATACATGCTTAGATTAAATTAGATTTAATCTAAAAATTTTAAATTCTGCTGCATACTCGTTTTGAAAAATTTTGCATGCTTGAAATCATGAAACTCCAACAGTGATATATTTTAATATACTACTTTGATTCTTGAATAGACTATTTCTACATATTTCATTCGATGATACGGAGCTATAGATGTCCCTATCTAGTACTTTATCAGATGGTTAAATTAAATTTTGACTCTCTGGATACTCCATTCTCTCCCGTTTGAAGCCTAAACTAGCACAGATGGATATATTTTGATATACTCCTCTAATTCTCGAACGGATTGATCCTACATATTCTATTTGATAATATGAAGCTATAGAGACCTTCAGTCCATCCATCGAATGGTCAGATTGAATTTTGATTCCATTGTATCCTTCCCTTCTGCCTCAAGTCTAAATCGATATGGAGGATTATATTTCGATATACTCTTTCAATTCTCGAATGGATTGTTCCTACACATCCCATTTGATGATACGGACGTATCTACACCTCTATCCCATCTATCGAATAGGAAGATTGACTTTTGACCCTTAGATCCTCTTCTTTCGACTCAAGCCTAACTATGCGAAGCTTCTAAATATAAAAATTTAAAGCAAATAAAGAAATTTATTAATGTTGCTTGAATTATTTGCTGTGATGGCTAAGACAATGAGCTCAACTGATCGCATAAATGTGGGTCTCGAAGAATCTCAACCACTGTATCGCGGATGATGTCCCGAAAGCTCTGAGATCATTGGTAAAGATGCCTTTGCACGACCTCCTCGACATGTGTATCGCCCCATGTCTGGATTGTCGAGGTCTGAGTGGAGGACGTCGAAGACCAGCGAGCTACTAAAGAGTCAAAGTTATGTCCGAACCCTATGACCTAGCTCCAAGTAACCCCTCCGATGGCCCTGAGCCATCCCTCGAGGTCAAGAAGGGGCTGAGAAGATGGGTCCTCACCAGGCCGTGCCATGATGTACTCCGTATAATATGCCTACATAATTTAAAAATTTATTAGTGCTATTATACATATCAGTATATATAAAAATTTAATAAATAATATTTTATTTTACTGTGATTCATCTGGACTTATAATCTAAGTAATCACTAATCCTCCTAGACTGGTGCGTGGCCTCCCACAACTGCAGGTGCCGTGGTACATGACCCAGTTGCCGTGTCTATGATAAATAAAGAAATCAAGTTAATAAAAACTAACATATGATTAGTTAAAAATGAGATTAATATAAGTTTAGAATTTTTACCAATCTATCTATAATAACATATGTGCCAACAGAGCCATCGGTGTACTTGATCAGATCGTGCTGGGCAGTCCGATTCTGTCGGGCCCTTTGCCATCTACTTGAGTACTCCTCACTGCTTCACTGGTCATAGAGAACCTCCTAAACATCTCTCCACATCCAGTGATCCATGAAAGACTTTTAGTCCGATGGTGACTCGAAGCTGGAGAACTCAATGGCGGACTGTCTGAAGTGGTGTAGCCTATCACAAAACCGACGTGTGGCCACCTCCTTGAAGCTCCGATGGCCGACCTACTCATCCTGAGAAGTCTCAAATTGATAGTATGACTGCAAATAAAGAACGACATGTATCAATATCTCTGAATACAAATATACCATAAATTTAAAAATTAAACATCTTGGACTTATCAAGAATATGTCCCACATAGCGTCATGAGCCCCTGAGGGCCAACTGAAGAACTCATTTACCGACCCCGACATCTATCGTCAGACGATTCCGATGATGACATGAGACACCTCAGGCTCTCTAAATATTTTGGAAAGTTGATTTTGATCAAGAAATATTGATTCTAAAATGATAAAAATTTTTTAAAAATATTGCTCGAAGATCTAGTACTTACGTATGGCTCTGAATGTGTACTAACTCTCTATTTTCTGATCGAGTCGGAGGTGTTGAGAGCCAGACAGATTCTCTACCAAGATGCTGAGGCTCAGAGCTGGCCGCTGCTCCGTGTGACTATGGGGTCAATGGTGACCCTACATCATCCGAACCTGAGAGTAGCAAAAGATCATAAAGAATATTATATCGGATAGTAAAAAATAAAATAACCTATTGAAGAATTTCTAGTGCTAGATTTTATCCCGTGATGTGGGTGCTATAGAACCATATGAGCTGCCTGCATGAGAGCTCTCTCCTCTAGAGCTCTGTCCTTTGAAGTTCTCTCCTCAGCTAGTACAGCTCCATCCTCTAGAAGTACTCATCCTTTAATCTTTAAAAATAAAAATAAATAGATTCACGAATTAATTATATAAATTATAATATGGAAGCAATATAATAATTAAAATGATGTAAGGCAAGTATAAAAGTAAATAAAATAATTAAAATTATTCAAAATAGCTCCATTTATCCTGGGGCTGACTCCTGCTGCGTGCCAATTTTCTCTAGTGTGCCAGAGTTGTCTGCTTTATTCTTGGGGTCGACTCCTTCCTAGAGTTGACTACTCATCTTTCTCTTTAGATATTTGATATCCTTCAGATTTTTCTTCTGATTTCTTCTCTTCCTCTTCTTCTTCCACTTCTTTCTCTTTTTCTTTGTGTTCACCTTCTTGGATAGGATGCTCTTTAAAAACAAACTCAGTATGATCACCTCCTCATGGTGGCCATCATGTAGGAGAATTTCTGGAGCATCCAACTGCATCTATTAAATGCTAATGAACTCCTAATGTTTCCTCCTTTGAAAGTATTCTGATAAATGGAGCTCTTCTTCTTCTTCTTCGAGCTCACAATGAACGACTTGAGATTTAACCTTACATACACCCCACTAACCTTACATATAATCTACCATTCTATTTGTGTCTATGTCTTGCTCATTTCTAATCCTTGCAACTATCTCCCACATCTCCCCATGCAAATACTAATGCTTATAGTTGGGCATAAATTTACTCTTATATAAATGGACAGTCATTGTATCCCTATAAAGTATTTCTCTATTGCCACACCTTTTACAAGGGCAACGAGGCTGCCTTTGATATAAGAGTGCCGCATTCCTAAAAGCATACTTATAGAAGTACTCTACACCTTCTTTGTATTCAATAAAAATCATCCCATCGACTACTCGACAGTCCATCCAACTATGGTCTATGATGCACTATCTAAGGATTCTACATATACAAATAAAAGACAATTGCTAAATGATCATTTTAATATTTTGAAACTCTTATATATAATTGCATCCTACCATCAACTAATAGGTATAGAAAGTCTAATCCTATTCAAAAATTATATTAATTCTATAAGTCAAGTATAGTAATTAAACGATATACTGTAGAAGTCGAAAAAAATTTCGATAGCATCTCTCCTTAGTTCTCCCTCACATGACGTAAGATGTGTGAGGAGAATTAAAAAAATATTATCTAAAATTTTTGTCGAATTCTCATCATACAATTTGATCACTGTAATGATCTATAAAATTAATATATTTTTTAAACCGTCCATACTGGATAAGATCAATGTACATAATTCTCCTATCATACAAAAATATATAAACATACGGATATCGTAGAATATGTACATTAATCAAAAGACGGATCTATGATTATATGCAATACAATATTTTTAAAAATTTTTAAATTAATGAGTTCCAAAGTATAGAGCATTATCGCAAATGAGGATGGTCGGGATGCATGTCCCATGCATGCGGACTTGGAGCATGCCAGATGATTAGGCCGCAGCACACCAGCATGGTATCCAAGCAAATCCCATCTTGGAGGTTTCAAAGTACTAAGTGACATTGCAAATAGGGCTGGAAACAGATCAGGATGGGCCAGGCCACACACCCCT